>NC_064241.1:8005940-8215376 GCF_023101765.2 Spodoptera frugiperda | reverse complement strand
TGTCTCAATCATGTTCGAGCTTTCAAGCCTCTAGATACCAATTTACTTTAAAAAGGCATACAAATTAACTTTGCTTTACTTGAAACGTTAGTTGTGAACCGATTTTATATTTCATATTGACGTAAGCTGTAATCTCAGAAAATTACATCTTGTATAAGCTGGTAGCATGTGTAGGTAATAGAAAAACATAGGTTCGTGTTGAAATAATCTCTGATATTGTCGGACCAATTCCGTGTTATCGAATTCGTTTGAGATTTATAAACATGGCTATTGACACTTGTATTGCAAAATATTTTAAATTGAAAAATATTGTTTTTCCAATATTTCACTTTTGTATTTTGAAATTGTGGGTGACTGGGATTGATATGGTTTTATGATTTATTGTGGTCAGAGTTTGAATTAAAATGGGATTAGGAAATGTAGTTCATTGTTTGCCAATGTTCAGAGTTATGATTTGAAATCCAATATTTATGATTTCTTACACAATTCAAATGTATTTTTACCAGAAACAATCACATTATTCATAACTGCCCTACGACAATCGGGTCCCGTTTACCATCTTGATTTATTTCTTTGAAACGGCTCTTTGAATATTGATGAAATGCGACTAATGTGTCAATCTGTATTGTACTGACGTTGCCAACTTGATGTGGTAAGACGAATTATGCTAAGCAGATTATCGAAACCGTTTAATGTTAACTCAATCTTTTACTTTGGATCGAAAAAACTGAATGATAATAATCGAAAAATATATTATCATGCAGTTTTAGAATATGTATCATTTTAATTGAATTCAAATAAGTATATTCTTTATCAAAGTAAGTTAATATTATTTATTTAAAGGTAAAAATATTGTAGTTTTAACTTTTATATGGACATGACTCAATAAAGTGTAAATCATATCGTAATAAACGGGAAATTTTTGAATTTATTGGACTTGATAAAGCAATTATTAATTGGGTTTATGAAAACTAAAACTAGTCCATGTGATGTGATGATTCCTGAATAAATTCGTTACTAGTAAATAATTATTTCGTATTTTAAAAAAAATATTTATGCAAACTTCGGTGAAAATAACTTTTCGCACTAAGAAAGTAAAGCTACCGAGCTTCTAATAAGCAAACTTGAAATAAATATTTTCCCCTTCTCCCTGTACAATACGGCTTACACTTCAAATTACTCAATAACATCTTCAAAATAACCAAGACAATACATTAAACAATATGAATAGACCACATGCATCGCAGTCCAAAGTAAAATTATAAGCAAGTGGGCGTAAAAAGCCTTCTAGTCGGGTTTCTTATTCCGTGGAACAAACGGCAATTGTTTAAAGAGAACATAATGACAAGTGGAGTTGTCAATTATGAGGGAATAGGTAGCGATCAGGAGCTATAAAAGTGCGGGTTCTCTTCGCCCATAAAAGTTTACCTACCCGACCGCGGGCTTTGTCTATTTCGTATACCAACATCGCTTTGCCAATTCGCTACGGAAACCCTCCGTTATTCCGATGGAATAGAGTCCAAAATGGCACTATCCAAAGGATTCTGTTTTGTGAACGAACGCCCGAGCAAACGTATGATTGAAAGGAATTTCTGAGTTAAGATGTTTCCTTTGACGTATACCGTGAGACCACAAATGAATTTCTACGATTTTGTTTCTGTATTTGTTTATTAAAAATGTAAAATCAAGCTCAAGTTGGTAATAAGTGAAAACAGTGTGGTGTTATGATTAAAGATCGATGAAGGCATCGATGTGTATGTAGTAAGAAAGCGGAACATTCCGAGGCAGTCTCACTAACGGAGCCATTCTACAAACCGTTTACTAAGCCGTAAATGCACAAATCAAAGTCAATGTCAACCTCAGGTGGGCCGTAAACACACAATCATAAAGTGACGTGAACACTCGTATAACTTTTTCAACAATTGTTTCCTTTTAATGGCCCATTATATGCGCGTTTTACGCAAAATTATGTCAAGTTACACCTCTGCCGTAACAGAGGCGCGATAAACCCATCTTTATGGTTAGGCGGCGATCGAAAGCGAACTAGTGGCGAGCGTTTATGAATGGAGCCTTTTTATTGCTCTCATATTTACATGGCGCTTGTAGTTTAGTAATTACTACTTACTAGCGCGATTTGGGGAAGGAACCAGTATTATTGCATGTATGTGACGTGGACGTGGTTTTACGATTCATAAAAGTGATATGTATCTACGAGCGATGCTAGTATGCATCGGCCGGGCGGCCGGTCGCAGTAGCCTCCTAGTTTTTTATCGTCTCATCAACCTGTAATGTGTTTATTGTAGCAATATTTGGTTTATTGCCACTACTCAAAGATCGGTTTATTGTCTTAACGCTCAGGTATCGTGTTTATTTATTAGTTATACATTTTTATTGGCGCTTTATTTTACGTAAACTTTAATTTATTGTCGGTTGTATAGCGCCGTTTTACATTGCCTATAAAAAGGTGCTTACGGTTCATTTTTAAACATTTGTAGCACGTGTTTCGTTCATTCATCAAATTTATGGTGGTCTGTGGGAAAATGTTTTGGTTTGGGCGTTCAGTAGCATTCTGAGGGAGTTCTAAGACATTCTGTTGTGTCGATGCACGCTGACCCAATGTTTGTTTCTCCAGCTATTGACGTTCTCGACATTTTACTTCTACGAAATGGATTTTAGGCAGACTTAAACATTTATTTACAAACTTACCTGTTGCTTAAGGATTACCTTACTTTTGACTTCTGTTGGTAACGTAGAACATATTATATGACGGGGAAAACGTGGAATCGACTCTAAGTTATAAATAGACCAATACAACGACAATTATCATATGATCGAAAACATAAAAAAATTAAATACACACTCAAAACCATACATAGATCCAGTGCATTTTTTACAAAATACATGAAGTTACCAAACGAACAAAACATACATCACACATTCATTATAACTTATACAAAAAGTGTACGAGTACAAAGTATCGTGCAGTCGTGCCAATCAGCTGTGTTCGATTAGAGGAAAGAATGCGGCATCAGACGCTGTGAGTGCTAGTGTGCTCGCTTCATATGAGACACCCCCACAACGGAGCGCGGTGCTGTCCCTGTGTGCGTGCCAGCCGCACACATGCTTGGCCCCGCTCGCTGTGTGCGCCCCGCGCAACGCCCTCTAGCGACCAGCGGACCGCAACCGCGGGTCAAGGTTGACAAACTCATAATAAATTATTTACAAATCAACTTATCAGTTTCAGCTTCTCGTACATTATTATAAACTTCAAACTTAAAAGTACAGTAAAAGACAGCTACAAACCCAACAGCTCACGTTTTAGTAGGTATATATCGAACTTATATTAGTATTTGTTTATAAATTCCGATAAATGTTTTGCTGAACTATGTTTGGTTCTAGTCTCGAGGCACCGATAAGTTTCAAAGATTACAAACAGCGATGCTGCGACCGGACGTCAAAAAACGTGAGCTCTGGGTTGGTGGCAAACGTAAATATACATGCATGAGTAATATGATGTTACTGACCGGGCAAGGAACCTGGAGGCGGGTAGGGTGCGCTGGACACCGATTCTGGCGCGTAGTTTCGTAGCCCATACGCGTCGTGGGAGAAGCTGGATGCCTCGGAGACTGCCGTCCTGCGCTCTTCGCCACCGACGTAGGGTAAGGGCTGGTCACCGCGTGGAGCTCCGTATGGGTAGTTCCAGCAAGGCTGTGAGAAGCCCTGGTGGCAGCCACCATCAGCGTACGGCTTGTACTCGCCGCTACTCGCTGGCCAGAAAGGCAACGTAGATTTACGTTCCCTCTCAACGGGTAGATTGTAGTAGGTAGGTCCAGCTGGATACTGGTGCTCAAAGGAGCCAGGTGCATCAGGCGGGTAGCCCCAGGGCTGTTGCGCGTGGCGGATAACACCTGGCTCTGGCTCGTAGCGCTTGGCCGGGATGTGCAGCGGGGGCTGCGGTGGGTTGGAGCCCACGGAGGCAGGCGAGGCGCTGGAGGCGGACGGCGGAGCAGCAGCTGGGGCGGCCGGCGGGCTGCCGCCGGGTGGCGACGCGTGCGGCTCCTCGTAGAGCGCGCCGCCGACCCCGTTCATCATGGTCCACCAGGCCGGCCCGGCGGAGTGGCCGGATGGGGGCGCTGGCGACGCGGCCGCCGCATCGCAGGGCGCGCCGAGGCCCCCGACATGGTTGTCAGGGTACAGGGTGGCGGCCGGGCAAGCCACGGGGGATCGGGAGAGTCACAGGCAGTTCACGCGCGTCGCGGGCACATCGCACCGCGCACACACGCGTCCCACACACAGGAGCAGCACATGAAAATCAAAACGCGATCCCGATTTAGCTAGCCGGCCGGACGGGACTCACCGCAACGTAAACTGTCCAAAAAACTATAACTTTCAGCTTGGATGAAAGTTTTAAAAACTATTTCGAGAGTGCATCGAACAGTCACTGATATGATAAGCTCTCGTAACCTCTAAAATATTTTAGTCCATTTAGAAGAAGTATGTAACAGTCTCTATTATTTTTACGGTAAAGTTTATTGTAAACAATTCACACATCAATTTTCTTAAGCAGAAAAAAAGTTTTTGTATTCGCAGGATAAAGTTTGTGAGTGACGCAACAGTTTTCTTATTTATTTGAGTGGACGTATTGGTAGGTTGTTGTCGCGAACGTATCGTGTTTGTGCGATCGGTGCGGCGGGGTATACGCGAGGCGCGCGTTCAGCAGCGCGGTCGAGCGCGGAGTGGCGGCGGCGTGTGCCAGTGTGACGGCGCACACACGCGCGCACGCCGCACCCGCCATCCGGCGGCGGGCAGCGGAACTAATCCACGTCTCCTCACAGAACGCTACGCGTAGCAAGCCCGTAGGCGGGCGGGCTGGCGAGGCGCCCAGTTTTATGCCCTCACGTTTTTTCCCGGATTTACAATATTGGAAGTATATTTTCTTCCTTGCAATTTGCTATAACTGAGAAAAAATACGCAAATGTATGAAACAATATTTTTACTAAAGTTTGGTTTCGTTTTTATGCTAACTTAATAAATTCTTTTTTTATTTGTTACTAAAAAATAAAACTTTGTTCCTAAAATTATATAAAACATTACTACCTACTACTTTACTACCTCAACAGTACAAGTTGATTGCGTGCGGCCAGTTGTATCGTAGTATCTCAAAGGGTTGTCAAGAGCCGAGGCGCGGGTGCGTAGTAAAGCGATTAATGGAGGCAAAATAGCCATAAACTGCCGTTTAACCAAACTGCAAGCATCACTCGACCATCGTCGACTTGCCACCAATAAAAAACGCGAGACTTTATGACGGCAACTCACTCACATTTTATTGTGAGTATAAACTTAATTTTATCGTCTGTTAATTTCACCACAAATAATGTTAGGCACCTACTAGATTAAATTATATAATTTTATTTTATTACTATTGTCAATGGCAAGGCCGCGGACTAATGCCTTATATTCAGCTAGTTCAGTGACTGTGAAAATAAGTGGTTTTATGAATACAGTATCTGTCTAGATAGATTAATGGTTGCTACTGGTATTTAGTAGTGGTTACCTGCAATCATTTCCACATAAAGTTAAGACAGAAACTTTATCTAAAACTTGATAAATTAATTAATTAAAAACTTGATTTTACTAATAGACTCAACAAGTTTTTCGTTCCCAATTGTTACTAGTATTGAACAAATAGGGTGTTCTATAAAAAAGGAACAGGAATTAATTGTCGTGAAACGTCTAAGGAGCATGTAGATGGTATAATTCGCCACACCCCCTAAGCCACCCCTTGAACAAAGCCGTAACAACCAATAAATTCAAGCAATATTTTACACATGTATAATGTTTACACAAGACACGGCAATAAAATATATCAGGCGAACAAAGCTAAAACATACATATATTGAAGTTATGTCGGCTCTTGTTCACTTACCGAACAACACGGCCCGCTAATACAACCGAATTGTCAAAATAATAAGGCAGTGGGCTGCGTTACTAGTGAAAGCGATTAGCGATTTTATGATAAAGTGCATAGAAATTAGGTACAAATTACTGAATACAGAAATTTCTTATACGTAGTTTGGTTTTATTTGATACTTATAGAATCCTTTTCAATTATTATAATAGTATTTTAATTTTAAGAATCATCTTTACTTTTAAAATACCTTGTTATTTTTAATAATGCAGGTGCAACTTTTATTAACATAAAAATGTTAATCTGCATTTTACTAATCAAATAACATAGCGATCAGTTTATCAGATCGAATTATTAAATGACTTAAATTAGTTTGTTGGTATCGCTTCTCGCTTTCTGTAGCACCAAAGGTTACCGTACCGCCAAACATTAATTTCCCACACTTAGCGTACGAGTAATTACAATAGGTACTGTACAATGAAAGCCAAAACGATAAATTCGCGACACTTTGTGGACGTGTCAACAAAACTAATAACAAGGATTATGTGTGCTTTGAAATGTAAAAATTTCAACACAAAAGAGATTTATAAGTGCAGAGGTGCACCTCTATGATCCCTGTTTGGTGTATTTACATTGTGTAATGTCAGTAATAACATGACACAATAGTCACCTTGAAAAGAATTCATATATCTCTATTTCTAGCGATGATTTATGTATGTACGTGTACCTGGTAAAACACCTCTAACCATACATTAGCATGTAGGCATTAGGTACAGTAAATACTCACCAAGTTATTCATACCCACATAACTCAACATGACGTATTAAAATATCCAACTGCGTAGATATTTAACTAGATTGTGTATGTGAGAACGCTCTGCATACCAGAGACGCTCATATTTACGCAAATAAAAGTAAAACCGGCATAACGTAGACAAACACAGATATGTTTTACAACATAGAGGAAGCTTTATGTAGGAAGAAACGAAAGTAACATTATCTTGGTGCAGTAGCAGGCGAGCACAAACAGTCGAGTCTCGCGTTGAATGACAGAAACAAACATAGGAACAAGTGTGCGCTTACGCCGAGCCCGTCTATAAATATTTACGTTAGGAAACTCTTCAGGCCAATGGTCGGCCATACATCGAGCACGTAAATAAAAGTACGCTTTCTTATCTCGGCACATGTGTGCGGGAGTTGCGCAAACTAGATTGGGGCTATGTATAAATAATGTTCGGAATTTGTAGGTTAGGCTCGCAACGTTTTTTACACCATGAACGTAGCAACAATGGTTATCGGAAACACGGTGGCAAACTCATTAATACAGCGACTGCATTCATTATAAACATAATTTATCGCTTTAAGCTCAGGTTTATAGAATCTAGCAATTACTATAAATCTTTGCCGGTAACTCGTAATCAAACTTAGCCTTAAATGTTTTATTCACAACAATTTTGTTTACTGATGAAATGACATTGGCAATACGAGGAAAATTAATTATCCGAGCGTCAGATAATTATTAACGTTTATTTATAAAACTGCGGGCTTTTATCAAGTGTTGCATAAATTCATCATCATTACCTATAGGCACACAGGTAACTTTAGTAATATTTTCTCAGTATAGATTTATTACGCCCACAAACCTAAATTCTATTAGCCGATATATTATATTACATCGATATTTATACCATGAACAAAATTTATACCTATAACACTATTGGATCCTGACATTCTTGATACGTTTATGTTGCGTTACTAATTTTCAGTATCGGCAACGTCGTATAGTACACAATATATTGAGGCAAGTCAACAAGAACAAGTCTGCATGATATCGGCTCAGATAACGGTTCGACTTCGCGTTCCCATCGCCAAGGCATAAAATAGATTGTAAAGAAGGCTTTAATGCTCGTCCCAATTGAAAAACTCGTCTGCTCTCGACTTTCTCTGAACGCAAACTGTAAATTGACGAGTAACCTGGAGCTGTACCGTTCAGCAAATTAAACATTAAATTTTGCCTTGTTAAAACTCTGACCGGTAAAAGGAATCTTGTTATGCTTTCGAATATTTTCTTCTTATATACATAACTATAATAAGTAAATTCATTCTAATTGAGTGGAAAATTGTAAAAGAACCATTTACCTACTTAAATACCAGTGACTGTTCGATTAACAAGTTAATTACATAATCAAATCAGATTGCTCTACTATGTAATTACAGTATCATAAAACTTAATTATTTTTACAAAGTTACAAAGGTTATCATTCAATTACTGTGCATTGTAATTGAATGTAAATCTTGATGTAAATGCGATTTTCTAAGTGACTTGAAGAATTAAACTTGTTACTTTAAACCAGTACTTATTAAGTAATGATACAAGATGTTCCATGAACTCTATAACATTGTTATATGTAGGAAAATTACTTGAAATACAACCTACTGGAGATTTTCAGTACAAGAAAAGTGTGTTCACCTAATATCTGATTCCTTATGTCAGTAAAAGTAGTAATAACTTAAGCTATGGACACAAGATCTAGTATGTTAAAGAACAATAATATCTTAGAATTTCGCCTAAGCTACATCTACTTTTATCTTTCAACTGTAACATAGTTCATAATTTCCAAAATGTGAACCAACCTTTATCAAATAGGTTTTGCATGGCTTTATTTTCCTTGTACCTAAGTATCGTAAAATGACGTCATAATAACATAAAGAAAATAGCGTAGCATGTAAATCAATCATTTTACAATCGCTATAAAAACGTTAGTTGAAAAATATGCATTGCTATTTTAATAGCTAGCGGAAAACATCTATTGATTTTTCTCAATCAGTTTTAGTATTGAAATTATTTCAGGTGCGATAGCTGTTTATATGTAAATTATTCAGTCATCTTACTCAAATCGGATTCATTCAGAATACTTCAATAAACTTTGTAGCCATAATAAATTGCATGTATTAAAATATACCTGTAACTAAAGAAGCTTTACTCAAGCCATGTGTTAATCCTAAGCTATAGTCCGTTAAATATCAACGATGCGCGGGGCATAATCCGCAAATATACACACCAATTTAAAAAATAAAAAATTCAAATACAATATTCACCTTGTCGTAAACTCGCTAGCGACGTTTGCGTAAAAGGACACGGTAACCTGCGAACAAAGTATAAAACATATAAAAGTTGTATATTATATATACCAACAGTATTATAAATTATACAAATTCATTGTATATAAGTACGTAACTACACACTAAACGGGGCTCCGGCGTATCCAATCAGTAAATTGTAAAACGTTTATTGGATAACACTATGCGGCGTTTGTTAATTAATTCGTTAATTACTTCGAGACCTACAACCAAAACCATTATTAATGACATATGTAGACATTTATGAGATTGTATAGTTTTATTGTTGCAAGCGTAACTGCTCTATGCCGTGAGAGGAGGCGGTATGTAACTGAAGAAGTCGTTATAGAAAGTTTTTTGTTTTCGAAAAAAACTTTTTTTACTTTGTTATTTCGTGAATGGGCGATATTTAGTCAGGCGGGGCGATTATTTGAAAATAAAATGGCCATATTTTATCGAATTTTGTATCAAAGGCGACGTTAATTCGACTTACGGCTTAAGTCTTTACCTATATGTATATACAAATGCAAGATCCGCATAAGAAAGATAAAACGGAGAGGATGTCAGTCATTTTCACGGTCACTACACACTGACGCTTGAGAAAATTTATATGCGACATAAGGGCCAATTACGTAGAAAGTTTGTATCAGGAGGTTTCATTACGACGTGTCTAATGAGCGCGCGTGGAACTGCGCATTAAATCATCGTCGCGCAGTGCACACCCGCTGCCGACATTACTCAGTTTATTTTTAAGGCAAGCGCTCCTCCACCCACAAACATCCCATTGACAACTTCCACGGTTACAATTTTATTTCCTAGCTCCATTCGAAGCCAGTGAATATAAATAAATCCTTTCTAAGTCATTCGATACGGCGGTAAGTCACGAAGTTTACATAAAATAGGTGATTTGCGCCGAATGCCACGGTTATTTTTTCTGATATTCGTTTGGGGGTGCTACCCTATGTTTATGAGCGAAAAAAATCATGTTTACAAGCCTTTTTTAGCCAACAATTACGTCGTATACGTGTGGGAGTCGTAAATGTTTTGTGTTACCTAACAATTAGGAAGACGATGACGAGTGATAGATAGCAGTTTTACAACGAAAGTACCTACCATACGTTTTTGGTTTTGTATATGGATGAATAGTACATAATACATTTCATAATTTCCAATACTTATTGGTTGATGCAACAAGTTATTTGATATCTAAATGTGTATTTACAGATAACTTTATAGATGTAATTAATTCCCGCAGCTGTTTGACATTCACTCGTATGAAATACATAAAATAACTACAAGAGATTAGTGGTAAGTCCGATACTAATTGGAAAACTTGAGACCCATCTGCGCCGAAACTTGTTTGATACTCATCTAAGTTTATACTCATTCCGTCCCTGACTAAACTTCGGCGCGCGTAATCCGGCCGAGGGTTTAGTTAACCAAGACTTTTTTTTACTTTTTTCATTAAGTACGAGTAAATAGAGCAGCAGAACTATGGCGGAGGGCACTCGACTTGACATTTACGACTCAATCCCGAAACATAGGCCGCCGGCTGGCCAAACGGGGTGTAATTTTCCCAACTTAGTTTGAGCTCGCTCTCCCCTCGCGTCGCCGTGCTACGCAGCAGGATGTATGGTGCCCGGATGTGAGTTTAGAGGTCTTTGTACACTGGTGGGTAGAGAATTTCAATAGTCAAAGTGTCAGGACGAGTTTGGGCGCGTATTACAAGCTGTCAGTTCACGTTATCTGTACCACAAGTATATGTTATCGGAATGTCTCTCCCACGGTTGGTTGGTCAGGCCCACGATACAGAACTGTTTATGCTGTGGCGTTTTATCATAAAACTGTCGTCGGCTACGATCTCAATAAGACCGACAAAACGTTTCCGATGATAGATACGTACAAGACTTATTTATGTCTTTATAATAGAAGGTACATAAAAATGCGAAAAGTTATAATTTTATTGCGAATCCTAATTTTATGATCATTTAACATGCATAGTTGATGCGCTTCAGAAGGTTGTTAGACGGCTATCATTTGTATCTATGTCGCCATATTTACAATAACAGGATCGCGAGGGTGTAGGTGGAGGTCCGAGCGGTTAATGGTGCGAAAACTGACTGGATCATATCCCTGGGTTTACGACTCGAGAGTAAACGGCCGATTCATTTGCAATTCTAACTGCGACTCGGATACAAGTCGCCTGCGATGCCTCGCCGACGTCAAAACACGCCTGTCTACTCTCTGATTTCATGTTACGAATATTATTAAACGTTGGAATAGCGGTATTCCTAGATAAACTTCGTAATATATTCTGAATCTGAGAGAGATTCCATTTTAAGCTTTGAATAAAGACGATTGCGTTATCTACCTATATACTATACCATGTGGAGGTTAAACCCACCTATTTATATAATAAACATTCATTTGTTATACGGTAACGTGACACAATGCTAACGATACATTCATTTCTATAGCACGTCACGTTATTCTTCGTGGAACAATACAATTTTCCACACCGGATCCCAAATCATTAGGGCATCTACACACATAGCCTTACGCATGTAGGTAACTACTTGTCAAAAAGCCGGTGGTCCATCGTGCTTAGTATTCTAAACACGCTCGCAGGCCGATGTTATCGTCAAGGACATATATTGTGATTCGTAATCGTAACCCGGCCCGGAATAGATCGCCCGCCCGATACCATCCGATCGATGAATTAAAATGTCTATGAGCTCTCTATGTTGTGTTTGCGTGGAAGGGTTTTCATGTGCCGAACAAATTCTGCTGCCGGCAGCTTTACTGTTTGCAATACCTATGTAAATTTATCGACTGGTATACTTATTCAGCCCCCTGATAAATGCTCATTTGCTTGGGTCGCTGGTTTACGAACAAAAATAAATGACGAGTCATGATTGGACTGGCGAACGGAATGTATTTGATTGTGCGTCGGAGGTATATGCGGGCCTTTATTGGGTGTAGACATGGTTACTTAGTCGTGATTGGTTACATGAAATGTAGAATGTGAGCACTTTACTAAATCAATGTTTTGAGTAACAACAACAATTTTTGTTAAAGTTCCATTACCGAAGATTCATTTTCTGTTCTAAATTCCTAACGTCCACTTTACAGTGAATCACGCAGTCATTTTTTATACTTACTTCGTGGTATAAATATCACACCTAACTACATTTGTTCATAAAGACCAACCGTACATACATAACACATGCTCACGAAGTAACGACTAAAATAAACTCAAGTCCGTAGAACATGTTTCTTAAAATAAAAAAATAAAAACATTAATTTGTCTGCCCACTAAACACCACACAAACATACCTTTCCACTTAGCCTGGCTTCATACCATCAGATTAAAACATCGTCATGAATATCACAATCGCAAGATTGCAACAATGTAATATAGTTTGTCGGCTTTTAATATTTTTTGTGACTGTAAATTAACTTACTGAATTAATATGACAAGGTGTCAGGAGAAACTGTATGCGGCCTGTATTTTAATGAAAATTGGATGTCAGGATTGTGTATTTTAATTAGTCTTGAATGTAGTTATATTGAGGTTGATACTTATACGGGATCAGTCGTAAAATTAAATCGTTTCGTGTGTGGAAGGATTTTCGTTACCGATTTTAAGACAGAGATACCTTCTCATTTAAAGGAGATGAAGTATATAATTGATAGGTATAAGACAAAGGATCGTATCATGATTTTTAATTGTAAACATAACTTTTTTTAGTAAATAGGTGTACTTATAAATATGTTATGACAAAAGGAGACTTGAAGTAATTGCTTGTCATTGTTTTATCTCATAATAGTACTAAGATAATCTCATGAAAATGACAAATTAATCTACAGTCATTACCTTAATATATAACATATAAGTCAACGTAGGTAAGTATATAAGAGTTTGCAATAAAAATGTAAATGAGTCTGCGAGCGGGCGGGGCGCATTACAACGGAGGCACGTTGCACATAATGCAGTTTGACCCGAAAGCTACCTGCATGCTTATTACACGCCATTTTCGACGTGAGAACAGTTTTTTGCTAAAATTGCGAGCTTAAAATATTTCTGAGACACGTTTTTGTGACTGTAAAATGATTCTGTTGTTAAGTGTAATGACGGTCTAATGATACAACTCGTTGCTTAAATTATTAAAATAAAATGAGCAAGTCATGTTTCCAGAAATAACGAAACTTAATTAACTGTTAAATAAAATGAACACCGAAAATATTTTCGCAAGCCCTTAATTCAAGGCTTTACTTAACTATGAGCAACATTAAAAGAACCTTTCACATAAAAAATGAAAGCATTTTAATGAAAATGCTAAATTAAAACAATTCCTAGAACATAATTTAAAAAATTAATGCGCCCACACACCGAAAATGAAGCCCTATTTTCATAAAACAGCCTAGCAGTCAGTAATGAAAGCTCAGCGTTAATTGCAGAAGGTAAGCTGATGGGGGGTGAGTAGATGAATTTAAGCTTTGTAATGTATAAAATAAAGTTCAAATTCAAACCTTAGTATCATGTTCTGTGTGGCGTCGCCGCCTCACCTGTTAGTAAGGTCGACCGCGTGGATGGCCGCGCCCGAACCTTACCAGCAACACGCCTGTAACAAATACAAAGAATCTTTATACATTGACAAAATAAAAAGTCTATAAATATATTCCGAAACGAATCGAAGATTTGTGAGAATGTTGTGTTCTATAAAAGGTCTGTTCGTTTATTCGATAAAATAAAATAAGATAAATGTAGAGAAGCTGAAATATCTTATTTAACTGGATTTATACATAGGTTTATTCAATCATTTTTATTTCTACATTTGATTCGATGATCATCGATCATTCTTGCCGTAGGTATATGTCGTGAGTAGATTGTCGACTCCACATCTGATGGTAAACAACTAAAATATAGGCCCAAGAACACAGCTTCACACCCACTCCTCAAATGCAACAATCTTGCACATAACATTACGACAATAATTTAGTTAAAAACATTTATAGAATTTTTACTACGCAGTAAAACTGGAAAAACGCACGTATTCTTTTAACCCTTAACCAGTATTTCTTATATGTAACTCGTTAAGTACCTTTATTCAGTGTAACGAACTTCATAGTACTGATACAATCGTGACAAACCTTCTCTTTGTTTTCTTACTTTGTAAACAAAAAAGGAAATAAAACCCTGAAGTTTTTAATTTAAGGTTTCATATCCTTTGGGGATTATTAATGATTTATGGTGACGTGATAATTACTTATATGTATCACTATGTGGACAAACAATGCTGCATTGATTTCTAGTACATTTTGTATATCAAATGAAAGGAAATAATTGTGAAAGCAAAATGGAGAAATCGATTCGAATTAATACGGTTTTAGCCGTGAGCTCATCACATAGCGAAGCTGTGATTCGAATTGATCTCGATCTCATGTTAAAAGATGCGAGTGAAACTACACGTAACTACCTCGATACCACTGGTTTTCCCCGAAACAATTGGCAGGTAAAAGCTCCTATAGTTACCTTATTTCACAATAATACTACCGCTGTATGCCAAAAACCGAGCATAAATTTACTGTAAATTACATGTTATGTTACGTGTGTCATCGAGAGATAGGATTGAAAACCACAAAATTGTCTTGAGCTGATCTGATAGATTTGCATATTGTAAATTGTATTATTTACCTAAGTGGGTATTCTAATTCAATCAACTATAGGTAGGTACTGTATCTAAATATAAGTAGATGTTAATACTATCTATCGATCGACTTCATCCGTTTTCAGCAGATAAAAGCCTATTTCATTTATCAGAACAAAATAATCCAATTACGACTATCTACCTTCCTTACGATAAATTAGGGTTCGATTTTAATTAACATCTACCAACTAAAGAACCTATATGATAATATAAACAAGACCAGCGCGTCTTACTATGTTTATATTACTTTTAATAAAAGCTTATCTAAATTAAAATTGCTATATCCCCCAAGTCGGACTATTAAAATATATTTAGCAACTACATCACGAAGTAAACTGCACTAAGAGTACTCGATAACTTAATCGATTCTACGGTTATATTAGGACGTTTCGATTATGGAACTTATTCGATACAATATTAACATCACACCCAGTTTTCTATTTTGGTAAATTATAGCAATAAATTAAAACGAATAGTTGACCGACGACAGGCTTTGTTAATAGTGTTGACAAACACGCTTTTAAATTTTGGCTGTGTATAGTTTCCTCATTTACTTTTATTTTTAAATGTATTTTTATGTTAATTTTAATTCTTAAGACAACCGTTGATGAATATATTGTAAAAGCCCATTCATAGAAGTCTAATTTTATATATTTTTCGGCCATTCAATTTTTAGGCTTCAAAGATAAAAATATATTTTATAGCGCGAATCGAATTCCAATAAATAATTCATGATTTTCTTTATGTCCATTGTTTATATGTATATTTATTTATTTATTTTATATATATTTTAGTCGTAAAATTATCAATATTGTTATAAATCAAAACTCTAAAAGTTTATTTTAATAATATTAAAATATAACTAAACAGGTTACACCTACTTAGTTATGAAGACATATTTTATAATATACTTAGGTATAATAATTTAAATAAAATGAGAATTTATATTTACGATATTTTTTGAATTAGCGAAGGCCATTTATAATTCCGCGAGCTATTTATATGATAATATATTTGCTTATATGATAAGATGAAGCCTGGATTTGTTATAACTCTATTAGTGCTACCGGTTTGTGTCTAGAAATTAGTTCTCGTCTAGATTTAATGAGTAGGTATCTAATTAATTATTCAGACCATTTCTTCACAAATCAATGATATTTTGATTCGGTCATAAATAATCACATCTTATCTCCTTTCCATAGTATATAAACCGTGAATAATATTAATATACAATATATATTATAATTTATGTATTGTTTTAATAGAAATAAGCAAAGATATTATATTTTAACGTTCATTTTTTTTTTCACTTATTAATTCATTAAATGCTTCCTATTTATATAATCAGTAATTTAGATAGAATTCTGAAAACTGTTTGCATGATATAAAGATAAATTGATATTCAAATAGATATTCTGCTTAAAACAAAACAGGTTTTATTTCATAATATTTTACTTAAGTACGATTAGTGTATCAAATTACAATTTATCAAGATTTAAGTTTGCAATTCACAGAAAAATCCGCCATGTTTTAAAAAGGGCAATGCCCTTGTCTTTGCAGCGTGCAGTTATTTTTTCTTTTTGTAATTCATTGCTAACGCTCCCCAAGGAGGTTCCATTAGCCAGTAAGAAAATGGAAGTGCGTCTACCCTTCAAAGCTCTAGAAATCTCAGCAATAAATGCCCACAAGCGTTGAATTTATTTTTATCGTTTGTACCACTTAAGGTATAAGATTGAAAACAGTTCGCGATATTTTCCGGTAATACGTATAATTTGCCCGGATTTTTTTCTACACAGGCAATAAAATATTTACGGGGTTCGGATGAATACATGAGTGGATCCCAGCCCCGTTCTTCCACTTGGCTAAATTAATTCATTTTCATGAACAAACAGTATTAATATTCAACGTTATTCAACACGGAGATATTTTTTTCGGGAATAATAGAGTGAGTGACGTTACATAATTGGGACAAAAATGTTACGAAAACCTTTGAAATTTTATGTAGTCATTATTTAAAAATGTGTCTCACTAAACAACTAAAATGTGTAACTAAAACCACGCAAAACAAAACACTATAAAACAAATGTCATGCAAAAACTGGAGTGCAATGCACCGATTTCTAAGAAATGCAGTATCAGCCATCTTTCTGTCGGCAAGCAGTCGTTACGTGGAGCGTCGCGGATGCAACGATGCACTTACAGATACCACACAAGTACTTGTATACTACATAATGTACCTACGTAATGAGACTGGCTTGCGAGATTATGTGACTTGTCGCGAGATCTCGGCGTCTTCTTGGTGGATATCCAAGTCTTGATAATAATTTCGTTGTAAAGGTATAATTTATTAATCTTTGTTGTTATTTAAATTGTATGTGGTTAGAGTGGAACTGTGTTCTCTTTTCTACATTTTATTATGAGTTCAAGTCACAATACGATGAATTAGACAAGTAGTTGATATTTGTTAATAAGTGTAAATAAAAATCACTGAACGAATAAAACTCTCCCTTAAATAAAGCGGAAATGTTGTCAAAACTTATGACTGTATTTATAATACAATAAATATCACTTAAAGAACAATTTATTACTGTAAATAGTGACAGTTCTCGCCCAACTCACCGGTGTTGTGTAGGTGTAGGCAATTTACGTGTTTGTAGGCACTTGCAGTTCTTAGCATTTTGTGGTGACATCTACCTACTCAAAACTAAAACTAAAGTAAAGGAAAAATGTGTTAATTCAATGATTTTCGTGTTTCGTAAACTTTAACTAAAACAAAATCGCATAATTCGATAAGCAAATAGCTTAAAGTTTTATTTGAGTAATTTTTAATGGAAACCCTTGAAATTTAAATAAGAAAATATTATATAACTATAGAAATATATAATAAGGTAACGTGTACGATAGCAAAATATTAACAATTTATCATAAATCTTTCCATGCAATTAGTAGGCGAGCCGTTTCCTGTACCCAAATTAGGGTAAATTATAAATGTAAATAAATATCTCCTAGCAACTTTAATATCACTTCGATTCCATGTCGAAGCCTAATTATGTAGAAAACGAAAAAGAAACTTATTCAGACAGAGTGACTTTTGTCACGACAGAATTTGTCACGCCACTGGCTATTTTGCTGAGCTTTGAATAAATATTTACCTTTTAATTACAGAGAAAGAATAGAATTATTTCATTAATATCTTCAAAATTATATATAGTAAATTTTATAAGCCAAAAATATTATAATTCTGAGTATTTTGTAAATATTTTGCCCTAATAAACTATATCAATAATTACAAATATTACCTAGGTTAGTTGGTACCGTAAACAAACGCGGATGTATGACCCACCTCCTTGCATATATGACTGCATCATTTATGGTCTTATCATAATTTAGAAGAGGTTCACTGATGAATACACCTCTTTGTTTCTCGGGCTTTATGCGTCTCTTTATTACGAGGTCACCACGCAACGTGACTTGTACCTTGGCACCAGTACTTACAATACAGGTTCAGTACCGCGGTTTGGTCAAAGGGTCATTAGAAATATAATAACTGTTACGAAGATATACCTATATACTTTTGTATTATTTAGCTGTGAAGACCGCGGTCACGTTATTCATAGTTTTATTCACCATTGATGCCTCTATATGTGATTATGTATATTAGAATACATAGAAGTCCTTTTAACAAGAATCCTAATTGATTTGCATCAATAAATAGGTAAATACAAGTAAGTTATTCAAGTAATTCAACGTAATTTGCATTATTTGATTGGATTGTAACGTAGAGTGATTTGTTTTGCTATAAACTTTGCATCTACATACACCTACTTATGTAACACTGACAGTTACTCGTACATAAATCTGTGAAGATCGTCAGGTGAACATATAAATTACCTATTTATATATAAAACCCAACTTATAGTTGAATATAATTCTATAACAAAACCAATGCATTTAAAGAGAATACATTTTTAACAGTATAATAAAATTAAACGTATAAGGACTTAAATATCAAGGCATAGATATTGTTTCAAAACAATTACGTGACGATAATTTAGAGTAAGTAGGTACTATCCAAGGGCACACGTACTAAACCACACTAAAAGCTCGCTAAAGAAATAACATAAAAACTATACAAACAATATCTACATAGCTATACATAAAATTGTACGAATTCAATTACTTATGGCAATAACAGAGATAAAACTTGGAACACGAGAGGGTGGTACAGCAATGATTCAATATAATCCGGCCCGGACATATGTCGGAGACTTATGCGGACTTTTATTAAACCGACTTATTTGGGAAACAATATGGTGAACTCCGGCCCATTGTATTGGATTGAGACATTGTGCGTAAACGACTTTATTAAGCCCCACTAAGTAACTTCACTAAGGTTAAATTACTTTAAGTATAAACTGTTTTGCGTTCCTTTTTTTAAACGACGCACATTTGCGGAGGAGTCATTTTGCTTTTGTTTTTCCTACTACAAGCGCGCTTACATGCGGTTTATTTGCCTTCGCTGTAGGTAGCTTAATGTACTTCACTTATGAAGCGATAAGAAATAGCTTCTTAGATATTACTTGCAGGGTATATTAGGAACACGTGTGTCGAAAATTTCTAATAATAACAAAACAAAACAGAGGAACTTTATTCCCTTTAATTAGTAGACGTAAAGCATTTTGTATTTTCATGTACACCCTGTTTCCCAACGCCGGTGTTCGTTACATCTGGCCTGAAAATTATTTCAGCCGAGCTCCTAATTTTGGTACATTTGCGATGAGCTTAACAAGAACGAGCCAGCGGCGCGCTTTTCATCTTTGAAGCGCAACATTTACATTTTCGTCTCATTTATTTGCTATTTCGGGCGAAGCCCTCCTCCCTCCCTGTGCCCTCCGTCCCCTCCCACGGCCTTACTCCAATGAATAAGTCTCAGCGTGCGTCAGACGAGAGTAAAACGAAATTGGGAAGGAACGCTCTATAAAGTCTAATTAAGTTTGAAGTGAATGCACAAATGTAAGGAAATATAAAAATGTCCGAAAGAAACGAGAATTTATTTGCTGGCGGTCTGAATAAATTTTATTATGTATAAAAATTTTACAAATTATATTTGTTCGTTGCGTTATCTACTACTTTTATCGTAGATTGTTTTGAATTACGAGCGCATACTGACCATTGACCTTATATACTGGCTAATTAATCAAACCACACTATATAGAATATTATACAAGCAATAAAACTTAAATGCATCCTTTTAAATAACAATAAATCTTTTGAAAAGTAAACATAAATCAAATTAAACAAAAACAATAGTTTGGAGGCAAACGGAGGAAGCGAGATGGCACATGATCAGAATGTAATCGCCTAATTCCGGCTTTTATTAAGATATTTTTACGAAGAAAAGCCGTCGTTTTGTTATTCTGGTGTCGTTTCGTATAAAAATAACGCGTCCCTCAGCGTGAACCTTTTGTTTCGGGGCGGCGGCACCCGCTACCATAATAGATATTATTTCGTTACCACCCCTCCCTTAGTTGACATTCGTGGCTTGCAGTTGGCAGGATGCAACCGTAACGCGTGATCGAATTATCAATTTGGTAAAGAACGAAATTAATCAGTCGGCGTATTTAGAAAATATTCCGATGGATAAAAAATGTAAATAATATATTCAACATGGTAGCGGGTTTTGAATTCAATAAGCATTTTATGTAGCTACGTGTTCATTTACCGTTTGTAGAAATTGACTCAACCTGAAACTGCTAACTTTTTACCAGTAAAAATTTGTAGCAGTTTAAAATTGCTCATTTATTTTAAATAGAGGCTTGTAGAGAATAATTCTGTCTTAATATAACTCAACTTATTATTGGAACGTTTCGGTCGAATAAATTCCTTTCCAGATGGTACAAATAACTTCAATGGCGGAGGGTTACCTTCGTATTATACGCAGCACATATATGCCCAGATTTTTGTGATAGAAAAACGGGCCCGAACCGCCCCCGAATATAAATCGCCTTGTTATATTTTCCGGGACATTGGGATTCATGAAGTTTGTGGGCCCTGACGATACGATTCTTCAGAATATAGAAGCTTTTATGCTGGCGACAAAATGGTAGACGCTATATTTTATAACTATAGCTCAGTATAAAATTAGAACTACCGTATAGCAACGTACCTATCTAATTAGATATGCACTTAGTAACGTAAATCTATTTGCAAGTCATGGAATCACGACAGACTGTCTGCATAGCAGATGGTTTTCATTAACATTTAAAATAAAAAAATGCTTACCTATGAGCTACTAAAAGCCAATCTAAAATACAAACTACAATTTTAAAATAAATATACTTATTCTAAGTATGCAGACGTAGCAATTCATATAAAAAAATCTTCACAAAAACCTAATCTATATTACGAATCTTAAAATAAAAAAATACATAAGAACTCATGACCAGAATCTATACATATCTCCACAGGTAATAACATCATCCCTCGTCTATTTCGGGTGACGAATAGTCAAGTAATTTTATCTTGATCCTACCACGGTATGTCAGTTCACAAATATCTATGGATATAAGTATATGTATATCCATGGATTACAAGTTCTACTCATTTGCTTAGTAATCCAAACACGTTAAGAAAACGTGTGACCAATCTCATATGTATGTACTACACACATTTCAACTAGATTTGTAAATAAATTGCTATTTTATACGATTCTTTTATCTTATTTATCAAGAGATAGATGGATTGGATTTTGTATTGTGATTGAAATATTAATTGAAGTTGAAGAATAAATTGAAATCTGTAGATATTCTTTTGTTACTCGCATTGGCTCTAGGTAAGTATAATATAGGGCTCGTAATTTATCAAGATTGATACCTCATTGCCGCTATAATCATTTTATTTAAGTGATAAATGCTGACAATTATCAATGATAATGGATAAAGATAATTATATCAGTCCTTCTAACTTTCTTTATTTCTAGTTACTGTTATTTTTACTTAACAATTAATTCATTTCCTAGTCATTAAGTTGTCGTTTTATTCAAGATTTATTTCTACGTGCGTAAATTAACTAATTTCCAATGTCGCACGCGTGGTAACAGTTGTTAAAATGTTCATACTTATAAAAATTTTCTTTGTCGAAATTATATCGATAACGCTGAAATTTTTTACTAAACTTCGGGTATTAAAATTGATTGAAAAATTGCTTTTTATCTAGATTACAATTTTTATATATAGGTAATTCTTTTATTAAATAACATATGTGTATTTTTATCGTACATATACATGTAAATTATATAGTATGGATAAGTAAATGATTATTTGTTTACATAATTACCAACTTAACACGTATTTACAAGCTTAAAACACGTTTATAATTAGTTAAGTACATATTTATAACATGTTGAATATTTCATTATATATTTACGTTAATGTTTAACTTATGTAAGTATTAATCAATAGATATAGATAATATAGCCGGTTTGTCAACTATATCCTGGTTGGTCCTGCGGGTACCTACTTAATCATTTGATATTAAATTAATCTTATTTATTTACTTTACTAAGTAGATACCTATACATATAAATAATACAGACACAAAACAACACAGATGTATTTCTATGTACCTATGTACCTACACTCAAACTTCCATAAATTCAAAAATGATTCATTCAAGTATGAAGCCCTTCAAAAGCGCTACAAAATCCTCTCCAAGTTTACTTTCACAGAATGCTATGAATTTTCGCATAAAATTCAAATAGATTGTAATAATTATGCATCTGGACGGCTCCCCCCATAGCGTGGGCGTTAAAATCCATTCTTGAGTTCATCCTCCTCTCTTTGTGTCTATTGTTATTCAAAGAAATGCAAAATATGCTTTTTGAAGACTATCTTAAAATATTCTCTATTTTTCTTGAAATATGTCTGTTGAAACTTAGAGAAATTGATTATTTCATACTTAGGTATTATTTAGAAGGTTGTATTTGGGTATTTATTTCATTTAAGACTTTATACTATGTAAGTTTTGTTTTAATTTTTTGCCTTATTCGTCTCTTTATAATCTTTATAAGATAGATCCAATGTGAATACATTGCCACATCTAAACTAAAACAAAAAGCTAAAACAATGTAGCACATATTTGTATCAGACTGTCATCAGTTTTATCACAAAGAAAAAATACACAGCGATTATATTTATGCATCATCATAGTAGGTCTGAGGGACCGGTTTAAAGGCGAGAGCCTACGAGACCAAGTTATAATCATTCGTATGTAAATCAGCCAAGCCTCGACTCAGCGAAGCCTTTATCATCTCGTTAAGTATGATAAGTAAAGTGGATCTCTTTTTTACTTAAAAACCCCTCAACTTAATATTTTTCATAAAATATTTAAGGAACGACCACAATTAAGTATGCAAATTAAATAAAGTACTTAGCTTGCTGTTTTTGCTTGCTTTGCTAATACACAAGTTCATATTTCGTGACGTATTATGAAGTAAGTTTTCAAAGAAGTTGTAAAAAGGTTCATTGTCGTAAATCTTTAAAATAATTAATCTGTTTATTCACAGGCTAGTGGCCTATATGTATGACGTCCGAATACATAGAATTTGTAGAAAAGAGGTCAGAAATTGCACAGTAATAAAGGCTGTAAAGGAGAAAGAACTTTCGAAATTCAAACATTTGCATTTGAGAAAAAGTAGCATTATCATGTAGATCGTCCGATAATTTTATTCTACGTAACAAAAGCTCCTTTCAATAAAGCTGAGGAAGATAAATTAACAAAAGAAAACGGGGTAACAAAGCGGAGTTGCGTAACTCGGCACAAAGGGTACCCGGTATGAATATGAATGGCTTGTTTGGTAAAATTGGGCCGAAAACAACGGGCGAACAAAATTTCTTTTGTCTATTCTTTTTTTTTCACGTGACTGCCGACGATTCCCTGCGATACAGCCGCGATGCTAAAATTCTGTTTTTACGCCAAAAATATTATTTTGTTATTGTACGCTGTACGGTTTATCAGGGCGGAAGCGTTTGTACTTTGTATTCAGATTTACTGTGTTACGTTTTCTGCTTCCGTTGTATGTAGGTAGGTATTGCGATTGATATATTCTGAGCAATTTGAAACGTAGAACATCATGTTTCTTAAGAAATATTTTTAACTCTTAAATACAATTATAATCTTAAAGTATAGCTCCTCTCAAGAATTTAACTTTTTAATAAAATTCTGTAAGTTCCCAATAGTCCCATAACTAAACAAACCTATTGTACCTACCCATAGGTGCCTTTATTTGGTTCTAGTATCACACGTAAAATAAACAACAGATGGACATTACAAAACTTTCTCCCACTGGCCCCGTATTAAGCGGTCAGTATCCTCAGTTTTCCCAACGAGTTTCCTCAATTGTATCGCCCGGGTATTTATTAAATAACCCGGGTAGGGCGTACCGGGTCTGCGGGCTAAGCCCGGTCCTGCTCTTAATAAAGCCCTAGCTTAATATTGTATGTGAATACAACAACGGCCATGTGTCTGTTTTGTTTTTATTCGAGCAAAACTCCGAATAGACCCGCCTCGCATTTTATTATCTCTTAATGATATAAACATTTTCTTTTTTTTTTGTTCTCGTTTTTCCGTTTCAGTAGCTTAATTAAGATAATAATTAGGGTTGATGTTGTTTGCATGTTTATTTTTAAGGGTTTTTTTTTTGTTTATCCTGGCGCTATTCAACAATGTATTGTTCGTTATTATTGTATTTTTAGCATGCAATTGCTAGAAGAGACATTAAAAGTTAAATGAAACCTAAGTAAATCGTGTCGCCAAGTTTAAATCGCTGGATTTCCTTACAACAACGTTTGTGTTATTGAGCGCGCAGTGAAGGGAACACCGCTGCCGTGGCTGGCTACGGCCCGGAAACGTTATCTTGGTTCAACTAAACAACTCACTCCAAACGAACGATACCTCTCACAACCCTAAACGTCATAACCGACCCTCAACTTCATTGTAATATGAATTGTATCACCCAAAACAAAGGGTTGTAAATTGAATGCAGCACTCTAGTAGCAAAGATATTACAGAACATAAGACAAAAGCAATGCTGCCTCAGTAAACTTCTCTCAGACGAGTTAACCAGTTACCGCAGAGCTGAAACTATTCAAATAACTCCTAGGTTGGATACATGTTTATAGTTACAAGCTATAAATGTATAGATGTGTCAGTGGCGTCATGTTTTGGTTTCAGTACATTGCTACATTTAAGATTTATTTATCCAGCCGGGACATCACAAACTTACAGTAAAAATCACCAAATTGCTGTCAACAATACAGAGTCATTTGTGAGATTAAAAAAACAAAAAACAAGGTTAATGTAGGCCGAAATCTCTTCACAATTTAAAACTGAAAAAAAAATCAACTTAATTCATTAAAATTACGAGACAGAAGATTGTCAGTTATGGTCTCTGAGAGCGAATGTGCTGAATCGACGAGCGTCGAAGCCGGTCGTAAATCTCTTGAATTCTCTCTGGATGAAAATAAGCGACAGAGTCGTGCCACAGACCAACTCGCCAGAAAACAGAACGTGCGTCCCAAAATCTATTTTTTAACCCCACACGTTCTGTGTTTACTTCACCGACGATGTTTTGCTAGGTAATTTATTTACCGCTCACTTTGCCAAAGGTCAAAATGTTATTATTAGGGTAATTGTGTACCTACTCTACATACTTACTGCCAAAATATTTTAAAAGGATTCTAGATGTCTGTCTAATTTTTTTTTTATCTTATACTACTGCTATCCTACAGATCTATTTTATTTGGTTGGCTTTTACAGTTAATCAATATAAAAAGCTTGCAATATATTTATTTTTAAATTTTAAAGTAGTTGTCCTATTTACAAAAATAAAATTTCTATCTGTCTGATATAATATCTACAAACTAAAATTATTTCAAACAAAATCTTAAAACGGGTTCATACAAAGTACCTACCTACTGCCAATAACTTTCAAATACAAGGCCGCCATCTTGGCGCTCTGGCCAATCACAGAGCGTTGTGTCACAAATTCCAATATGGCGGGCAGGTAGCTGCCTATAGAGTAAGGCCAATCCATATTGTAAAGATATTGTGAATGGATGCATGACACTGATGTCAAATATTATTTTAAACTTATAAAAATAAATTCTAACAAACAAAATGTTATCTGTAACTGCGTAAATTAAAATAATACTTTCCATCTCATTTCGAAGCGCTTGATGTTCTGATAATTGCCTATGAAGTAAGAAGAAGTGTCTGGGCACTAATAAAACTTAATTGTTTTAAATTACTTCACTCAAACAATTATTACTAAAAACCATGCAAATAGATAATAAATTACTAGTTAACATTTTACACCAGTATTAGCGTGTTTTACGACCTTTGGTGAGATAGCCTTTGTAACTGACCTAGGTATTGGCACACATAAAAACTTTATGGATATTTAAATAAACATACTGAACTATAATTTACAAACAAAATATTACACAATTCTAAGATAACAACCCCTGGAAATTTACGGTCAAGTACGCATGTTGATAAAGACTGACTGAAATATGAGAACAGATGTTCGGGGTGAATGAACGAGGAACGATGCGCTTGCGCCGCTCGAGTCGCGTCGACGATTTATTTATTAAATATGTGTCCACATTAACCTGGCGATTTATACGTAAATAGTTTTAATTACTTTATGACACAATTCGACAATGTATTAATGACTTTATCGCACTATCTTTGGCGCCATAAAACATTTAAATCGCACATCAAAGCTACAACAAGATAACAATCTTTATTATCACTGCATAAATGCGTTTAGCATTTTATTGTTATTATAGTTAGTAATTACTAACGTTTAATGTTAAATGTAGATTCATCTGATATAAAGGTAAATTGCCTGCCAACATGTTCAATGCATCTAGATTTCTTGATCAATTTTATGTTAACAACTTTTTTTATAAAAAAGATTTAAAGGCCTATCGACAAGCGCAAAATTAATACAACAATAATTTGTTTTATTAAAATCTGATTAAATAGGTAAAAATACCAGTATTTTTATTACAAAAAAAATTTGTTGAGTATGACAAACTCTTTCTTGTAGTATGTAGAGATGTATGTACCTATTTGGAGATATTTTCACATACCTATTTATATAGCTACAATACATTTTATAAAACACACTCTTAGAGAACACTAATTAACAAAGACATTGAGGACTCTATGAAAGAAAAAATAAACATCATTATTTTCCTCTAAACATAATTTCGTAGCCATAACAGATACGGGGAGGGCAGGCGAGGTGATTCAAGAAAATTACATTATAAAAAGACTAGAGTGAAAAACCGGAGGGGCCTCTCACAGCGTCGGCGTCGCTTCAAAGACATTATTATAAAAATGTACCAATTTAAATTCAAATATAAAGGCGGTCTGCTAACGCTGCATTGAGATGATTTACTATTATACAGATGCGAAGGGTAATGTTATGATTTGTTGTCTATTTCTCTATTTTATATGGAATAGAAAATATTAGAAATTTTGTTTTACTTCTAGATATTTGTGTGAGTACTAGTAATATTATCTAACATTTAAATTTAGCTTGTGTAACTTATCTACCTAACTACCAACCAACATTAATAATGTACCTAACTTTTAATGTATTTAGAGCTAAAATCCAATAAATCCAGTATCAAAAACTACTAAGTCTCAGTTGAACAAAACTAATCTATCTAAATACCTTTTGTACTAGGTTTTACTGCTGCTTTACTTAAATTGGAAATGCTGAGACGGATCAAATCCTGTCGAAACGGTAACTTTGCCAATAAAAACTTTCTTTGTTACCCAGATAGTATCGACTAAACTCTTTCATTCGATCTAACGTACTTATGTTCAAGGGGGAAATCGCTGCATAGGTACAGGGCTTAAATGACTTTTGGGCGGGTAACGTAACCTCTGAGTCACGGCAAAAGGGCCTGTGGGATTGTTCCAGGGGTTATTAAAAACTTTTTAAATCTTTGAGATAAGAAAGCTTTTTATGTCTTAAGAATAAGGGGCTACCAAACCGATAAGGGGCTAAAATTAACTAAATTGCAATGTTTTGCAAGACATCAGTGTCTTGTTATTTTTTAATCTAAATTAGGTAAGGTTTTTTAAACAATATCACTTATGACAAAACGACGAGGTTTCTGTAGTATATGTACGTATATGAATATTAATTTCGGTAGTGTTGTAACCTTTGTCACACCAGTTTATATTAAAACCGGTACAGTCAAGCCAAGAGCAAAATTACGTCATCGTGTTATAACAAAATGAAAACAAAAGACAAACACGGGCGAGATCTTAATTCGAGTTTGAAACGCAGAATATCAAATAAATTCCTTAGCTCAGCTTAGCTTGGGTGCAATTACAAAATATTCTCGAGAGATTCCAATTAAAACGTTTCATCCGCAAAATTCCACAGGGTCGGAAACTTCTAAGATTCCTCCCTCCTCCCCCTACGGGAGGGTAATTGCTCCTCACATTCCCCGGATGTCTTACAGGCGAGTTCTTGTTCCCACTTCGGACGGAATGTCGCTACGTTACCGACGCTAAGGCACAATTATTACTCGAGGCGGCCGTCCACTAAAGCGAAACGTATGAACTGGCATTTACTTATTAGGTACTATGACCCTTTATATAAAGTTCATTATTATTAATCAGTTATTTTACATACAAAATTTTAAAGCAAGTTAATGATCAACCGCTTCACTGATTGTAGGCCTAATTATACATAGGTAATTACTGCATCTAATAGCCGTAATATTTATTTACTATCCGCTAATTATAGATTAACTAAAGCTATTAAATAACTGATAATCGTCCGTGTAACATTAACGCCTCGATAAAATCTAATATAATTTTATGCTAATTTCCTACAAGTGTAACGTTATCAATGACTGTGATTGGGTAACTCGTTACTTTATATTGCCACTCCCAAAAGTTACAATGTAACTTATCGGCCAAGTATTTATAAGAATTCTTCGTAAGTAAATTGCCAGATTATGGATAATTAAGATAAGTAGAGGTGCATTAGTGGGAGAGCGAGGGAAACTTTTTCTCATAATTCCCACTGAGCCAGTCGGCACACGCAACGCCGATATTTATAAATAATAACATAAAACAATATAGCGGCAGCTCTTAAGAGTTCGCTACATAAAGCTCGCCCCGAGAATAAATGGATTACTTGTGTCCGCCGCGCGCCATCTAGCGGGGGGCGCGCGAAGCTGTATGAGTTATTGTTATTGCATGGATATCCCCGCTTCCGAACATGTTTTCACTTACACCCCTCTTGTAGGAGTCGTAAAAATCTGGACGAAATATTTTATTAAATTGATTGTGTTTTCAAAACATGTTCGCCGCAAAATGTTCTAAGACGCGACATGCCGTTCATCCAGACCGCTTCGAACGAAGGCTACGCGTTGTGACTTTTATATTCCTACTTAAGCATTTTTTCCATAATATTTTCGGATACATTATTACTGAAAATAATATAATCTATTGAAAACTGTGTTCAATGACACGAAAATTATAGTGCTCCAGACGTTTATCATATCCAGAGTTCTTTGTTTAGAAAACTGGATCTCATTTTGAGACTGCCTTACGTTTTATCCAGACAACAAACTGGTTTCGCTCTAATTACTAGAGAGCAAACAATAAGATAAGGTGGAGTACACAGAGAGTAAGAGACGTAGTAGCGAACGATACCCGAGACTTATTAGCAGTAACGAGGCTATAAAGCCGGCGTTCGTTAACTCGCGGACAAACGGACACATAACTTACCAACCGTAGTGGAACACCCGCGTCGTCGACTACCGTCCGTAGATTATTCTTTACAAAAGTATGACACACAGTTTAAAATATTTCTGTAGATACCTACTGCTTAATTTGTTCAAGCATAATTATAATAAAAACTAATGAGGGGAACGGATTTTCGTAGGGTAGCCACAATTAAGTAAAATTATAATAAGTATTTTTATCAATTTGTGGATAATATTTGTCCAGCTATACAATAAATGGACCAATCCCCCTCAGTAGTCTGTAACAACTGCGCAGGATACGAACATAGCAACAAAAATATAAGAAGAAAAACATGAAATAAAATAAGTTTCAGATTGCAGTTAATATAAAAAGTAGTGGACCTATTTCTATGCTTATTTGGACACAATAGAAAATACTGATGGTAAGCCATCGACACCGCTGATGTGTAAAGATATAATATCAATTCTATTATCAGAAAATAATGAAGATAACAGGCAAGGATTGAAGTCAAAATAGCCTTATCGTTATTGATAAAGTTAGGGGCCTGCCGCTCCCTGAGTAGGGAGGCCCAGGTAGATAAGGCGAAGGTTAAAATGGGATCTGTAATTTGACCAAATTGGGGTTTTGGTATACCTTGTAGATAGCAAGGTGAAACTAACCGAAACGGACCGGTTTTCCATGGAATTCAAACGTGAATCATAATTTGTTTCGTACGGGATACTCATAGGTTCTATTTATTTAATTGAGACTGAAGCATGTCCGTTTGACCACAAATATTTTAGATGACTCTATCATCAGTTTCATACTTAATTATTTTGTTAGTTGGAAAAGATAAATATTTAATTAAGTCCAGGACTAACGCAAAATTTCCTGGATAATTTTGGAGCCCAAACCGCAGATCTAGCAAGTTCAGCAGGTATAACACATTTTATTATAAAACTAACCTAAGTATGTTGTATGAGAACTTGAAGAAGACACTCGGATAAAGTTTCATTACGAACCTGCTTGTAGGCCGTTCAATGATATTATTTAAACGTATCCAATTTTATGTTCAACGAAGTACCTACTAGAGAATACTTTACTCGTAAACGAGCTACATACAACTTATTACAATAAGAAAGAATATAGATATTTAACATTAAAAGAATCCATGAATAATCTTTTAAGGTAATTATCTGCAGTAAATTAAGTTGCATCTTAAGATCATTAAACCGCAGACCAGTCGGAACATGGAGCTTTTCAAGACAAAATATGCCTTACATAAAGAGACCACACACCACGTGGAATCCAGTATCGGCCCCTTAGATTTATAATTTAATTTATTTAACATGCCTGATGCTGGCTTAAACAAGTTTTGAGTGAGCATTTTCTAAATTAGCCGCAACCGACTAACAGACAGATGAAGGAAACAAGATATTGGAAAGATAAAATAGGTTAGAATCCAAGAAATCGAATAAAGTTTTTGATCAAACCGCTTATTGATTCAAAGAGGAGTAAGGAGGATTGATAGTATTAATGGGTTTCTAATTTAATTTCCGTCATGTAATCTAAGCCAGAGACAGTTTTTAATTAGTTACAAGGAGATTTCTTAGGAACAACATACCTAGACGAGTTTCTCCGTCGCCATCTGTGTTTGCCGCCCGCCGAGATATGTTTGGCGCGAAGCCAAACGCGCGTGCGTTTACACCCTATGTTTACATCAAAATTAATTTTTAGAACTAAAACAAAACATGATTTCCACATTTTTCGTACACAACACTAGTTTATCGTTTAGAATCTGACACTATACTGACTCGTAGAAGCAGCACAGCTTTCTCTTTGCTCGCGAAAAAACTAATTTGAATTTTAATAGAAAATTGGGTCAACAGACCTTTCTAGGAAGAGAATGCGTGCGCGCTTGTTTTGTCTTTATGTAGATGCAGTTGTGTTCCAACATAAACATGTTTTTGTATGAACATTAAATTTATGAAAAGGATACACTTTTTTTATCACAATTTCTCTTCGTGAACTATTTAGCAGTGTAGATGGGTGACTCTATCCAAGGTGTAGAGGTACGATTGTCCAAAGAAAGATGAAAGCAATTAATTTGACTTATTTCGAATAGTTATTGTTGGTAATATAAAATATATACTTACTTGCTACATAAGGTTTACTCTACCAGTTTTACCGCTGATTTTACTTTATTGAAAGGTTGATTCAGATTTTTATTTACAGTTATTAAAGATGGAATTTACAATTTTCAGCAATTTACTGTAAACATGTCGTTCTTGTATGTTCTTTAATCTCTTTCCTTAATTTTAAGCATAATATCAGTTACATTGTGAGAAGCTCAATCACAGTAATGTAGTTAAGCGCCATCTATTAAAAACGAATGGAACTTTTAAGAGCTTGAAAAGCATGGAATGTTACATTGTGGTGTAGTCTGAGAGAGTAACAGAACTCTAGCTCATTATTTTTTATTATTATTTATTATCTATAGTGAAAATATAATTAAATAAATGATGAAGTTAGGTCAATTTCAGGCAGAAATAAATTGAATATTTTAAATAGGTATTGTTAAACCTACATTTGTAGATCTTACTGTTATGATAATTATAAAGCTAATGTTGGAGTTTAACAAAAAAAAAATTACTAAGTTACTGAAAATTACCTGACTATTTGATATTTCTTAAAACACAATTACAATACACGAAAAGATTCAAGTCTTAGCTTAAATTAGGTGACTAACAATGTAAGCTACTTTCGACCCTATTGCCTGAGGAATAGAGTTGAAAATCTGAAGCAAAAAAATTGCGTATTCTGTATTTTCTAACGTATTGACGCTCCAAAAACAAATTCCTTTGTGAGCTACCAGTGAGACAGGATAAATTACATTTATTTAATCAACATATTGCCAAAGCTTAGTACACAAGCTAAGTATTAAAATTATAAATAGAGTTCTTTAATTTTATTTTAATATATTAGGTTCATCCTCAATTTATAGATATTAATGAACTCTAATTAATCTTCCTAATAGATATCGTTTAATTAATATTTCTAGAAAACTGAAGTTTTTTTTAACGTTTTAGCTTTCAACTATTCACAGATTCATAAGCATTAAAAATATTATAATATGTTAAGAATAATTTTTAATTTCATCATAACATAGGTAACCTAACTAATTCAGTAACATTTTTCACAATATTTTGCACCCACTGAATTTCACGCTAATTTATTCTCCTTTTGCAATTATTACTACCCACGTATAAGTATTCATTTATACAACGTAATAATATATATTCATTACGGTAGATCATAAATTCAAAGCTTTCAAAGCTCTACATGGCTCTACATTTCTTGATCAGCGCACTTATTGAGAACAGCGCCATCTCTACAAAGCCAAGTGAATTTCTTTCTTTCTGCTGTAGAGATGGTAAACATTTTAGGTATCTATTATTTGTCATTTATTTTAAAAGTACTAGACTTTTTAATAGTTGTAAATATATTTCTGTCAGTTTGCTTTCATGGATTTTAATTATTCTAATATTGTGCTGCTAAACAAAATCTATAACAAAATCTATTTATGCTACTAAATCTGTATAATATTGCGTTTAGATGTCTTATTTTTTCCTATTTTATAAAAACACATGGCATACCTATTGTATGTGTGCGGTTTTATTTTTTTATGAAATTTTAAAATATTGAGGGAAATTCATTTTTTACAAGTATCTGATGAGCAACTTATTTGTTACTTATAAGGAAACCAATTTAAACCCGTTTTATTTGATAGGAGAGTTAATATGGTATATAAGTGTAAACTGAAACATGTTTCTCGTGAACTTTGAAAATTTTATTGAAAAAGCAGAAATTGGAATGACGTCAGAAATCTTATAAGAACCAAATGCTCAAGAAAGGTTGAAGACATCTGATCTGGGACCCTCCCAATCGACAGTACAATCAAACTCACACACTCACATTCCATGTATGTGTGCTTAAGAATTTCAGCTGCAGGGCCATTGCCACGCCGTGCTATCGACGCCATTTTACTTTATTTGTTGTCTCTTTCCCTCGCCTGAGATACGTCCAAAGAGTAATGAGAAAAAAAGCGGGTCGTTCTATCTCTTTCGCACAGCGACGGGAGAGCTGGGTGATCGCAGCGTGAGTTCTTTCGATTTGAGAAGGGGAATGAAAAATTAAAAAGAAAAAAGTATGGCGATACCGTTCGATGCGCGGTAGGACGGCCCCGAGCGAGCGGACATTTTTGAGATACTTATTCTAAGATGGCGGAAACAAAAAATTGAGGTTTATGATATTGGATTTCTTTTTATTTGAACTTTAGTTTTATTTGTATTGAAATTGATTGGATTTTTATTATAATTTTCCATGAAGTATCTTTGAGGATTTTTGAGGAACATTTTTCTTGGAAGTTTTTAGTCACTCACGAATAATATTTAAATGTCGTTTTATTTAAGTTATCGTAAAGGAATTGTATGTAGGTGTCAACTAAAGCATTTTTATATCCCATCTTACCTAAAGAATAACTTTTAGGTATTACTTTTCGCCGAATGTACCTATAGTTAACTTTCAACAATACTCGTAATATATAAGTACCTATATTAACAGTCAAAATGTTGTATTTAGAAATAATAAAAATAAAAACTCTTACCTTTAAGGCAACGTCTTGCAGGATAATCACGTAAGTTTTTCTTGTTTCATACCATTTTGATGAGATCTGAAAATAAGATATTTTTATCAGTGATATGCATCACAGGACCTACTATAGGTTGTACCTAGGCATCTACAATAGTAGGTTATAGTTCTACAATAGCTACGCCTCTTGAAGAGATAAATAAGTCAATTTTAAAAGGTTGTAACTAACTCCTTCTATCCTAGGTCGTTTCTACCTTATCAATCAGAAAATAAGGGCTTTCCTCACTATCATAATCTAACAAAAAGGGCGCTATACTTGCTAAAAATAATTAATATACCTACAATCCATCCAAATGAATATGTTTAGCTGTACAGACAAATTCTATACCCTTGCCAACTACGCTACCAGCGTTTTATTGTCATTCTCACATTGGCTATTAATCAAATAAATAATAGACATAAACTCAGTACCTCCGTCCAAACTAATTTACATACATAATTTATATTCGTAATCACTCTTATTTATAGTAAACAGGGACCGGTGAGCACAAAACCTTGCTTAGTTGCTCTGTTGGCTTAAAGCTCTACACGACCACTCGTAAATTAACTCAGTAGGTAGGTACGTATGTACAGTGCAGTAACTTCGATTATTTACAGCCACATACCTCTGAGATAATCTTTACTAAGTGCACGTTTTACTGGCCGGCCCGAAGCGGTTCGCCACTTCACTTTATGGTAAGTTAAGCAAATATTAATGGCGGTGAATTTATGACACTCTAAACTAAAGGTGCCGTGATCTCGCTGTCTCTTTTGCTGGCGACTGTACTTTGTCAGGTGTCTGCGTGTAGCGTGTGTTTACTGATTGTATGGAGTTTACCATGGCGTGTTTCGCATAGGTAACCTTCTAGTTAGATTACTGGGTAACATGTTAACAACAACCTGTATATGAACATACCATAATTAGACTATTTTCCCCTCAAATGGTTTACAGGAATACGATATCCAATATTATTTTACTATGTTTTATAACAGACCTTATATAATTGTTGGTTATTTTCCATAATAGAATTTTATTTGCAAGTCATTAAAAAAAAAGTTTTCCTGCTCTGATACTAATAGCCTATTTATACTTCGACTAGGACTCATAGATAACATCTCTTCAGGTAGTTTCTATAAATTTTCTATTTGCTCGTTACGCACGCGTGTATCCGTTTAAGAAGTTTTACTATCTATCGGGAACCTATTTAGCATAGAGCATTTGCAGAGAAAAGCTACCAGTTACAGTAAGAATTATAGCCCCCAATAAAAAAATATTTACTACGGACGGCTGCAAAGGCCGGTGGAGGCGAAACTCAGTTGAGTCGCGTCCACCGCGACGACTATCGCGTGATTGATACGCAATAAAGTGAATTTATTACGAGACCGCTATAAACGCACGCCCGAATGGCTAATCATCTATTAATCGCAATTTAACGCATCAACACTGTCAAATAATACTTGAAAGAACAAGCGATAAAAGTTTATTGCGCACTCGTGACGAAACGTTGTGCGCTATGGTCTGCCGTCGCGCGTCGCTCGCCGGTCTTCGGTCGACGGTCGACGGGCGTGCGCCGCCGCTAGCGACGAATAGGCGCCGCCTTAATTTGCTCCAATCGCGGCCATGTAAGGCGACACTATAAAAAATGCATAAAACCACACGGAAGGACTCACAATGCTCCATAACCTACCGCAAAAGTTTGACATTACAACAGCGCGATTGTTTCTTTGTTTATCGTATAAAATTTATAGGTGCCGCTTACCGTTTACGAGAGCACGGCTATGGCCGTTGAACTTTGAATCGCTTGATTACGGTTTTTTAATGGTTGAGTGCGAATATTCGTTAATATTTCATTGTTGGCTTACGCATTGTATTCGAAAGTCTCGGGCGTGCCTGCCTGCCTAATGTAATCCACACCGGCCTGCGAGCCATTCGACCTGCGTAGCCGCGGTGCTGGCTACTCCATACATTGCGCATTGGTCACATGTTTCAACGATTGTGAAATTCTTTCACTAATTGAGTTTGTACTTATGCACTACAAATATTTTTACATATTTTATCGTAAGTCGTTACCTATTGATGTTCTAGACGCTAGATAAGGCGTGTTTTATGTGTAGAACAAGAAAAATCTTACGTATAATGACAATTTTCTTACGTGACCGAATTTATTTTCCTGCAGCCGCTCACAGTCATAAAACTAATGGCTGGAATAACGTACCGACCATCGTAGGTTCATTTATTCTGTGAAGTCAGCAGAAAACAGCGTCAGAGCTTTTTAGTACATGGCAAGGAAAATGAGAGTTACGTAACCTATGTATTAAGAAATTGTGGGTATCTTCGTCTTTTTCAGACCTATAAAAATAAGCATTAGGTGCTTCTATACGTGAGCATAATTAAATTCACTGAGTTCTTTCAACCTTTAAATAAAATTCATGTTTATAATCAACACAATCACAAACAATCATATTTTTTGGAAGATATTAAAAATCTGCTACACTATAGATGGTTTGTAATTTTATTTACTAGAGTCTAACAGTGTGCAATACATGAGAGTAAACGTAGCAAAATTTCTCAAACAATAAATACCTACGTAATTATACTACAGTCATTAGATACGTAATACCGTTCCATTCAAAGGCGCAGCGAACGTATCTCGATCGCCCAAACACCGGTTGTTTGGTGATGTTGTAAATCAAATCATCAATTATCGACAAGCGTTTACACTCGTGACGCCGCCGTGTAAACAATCTGGACATTAAAACTGCTGCTACCTACGTTTTACGACTATTCAATTTGGGGGAAAATCGATTTTATTCGCTTGCTTTTCAATCGATTTACGGGTAAACTCGCTCGAATATTACCGGGTTAGTGTTTGGATATCGATTTTTTTAACCGTAGCGAGGAAGTGGTTGGCGGATACTGTTGGACGCGGAAGAGATGCATGCGGTAAACAACGCTGTTGTAAACTAACGTTTATTTACTTAGGCCTAACTATACGTCAATCGGGGACGTAATTAGAGTCACGCGGGAAGGGTTAAGGTTTTAACAACCTACACGAAAATAGGGATTGAAATTGGATCACTTACCTTACTATAGCTACGTATAAGTAATTTCACTGTCTTCTACAACACTAGAACTGTATTTCAACTTGTGAGTCCACAATAACATTGGTTTAAAATACGCTTTTCACCAATCAAAGTCCATTTAAATGGGAACGCCAGCAGATATAAAATCACTCTTAATTCCAAGTGCGTCCATCGGAGTCATCAACTCGACTGCCACTATGTACGGGCTAACAATTGTATCACATATTTATGCCACTAACAAAACACTAACAAATTGATATGTTTATCTACAAAGGACTATAAATTCATTCATGTCGGGCCCACCCTTTAGTGAAGGGATCCACCCTTCTTATTTAAAAAAATTGCAAAATATTACATAAATAATAAAAAGACCGGCATTCCCCCACGATGCTCCCGTTATCTGTGAGATAGATATAATTTTGGCTAACTCATAGTTCCGGGGAAATGGTCTGTGATGCTTCTTTTGAGATTTAAATTTGTTTCATGCATTATTCATTCCACATAAAACAGAATCTCGTAGCATTTTTAGATGGAAGGATGCGACTTATGTACTCAGAATCTTAGTTATATAATGCTACCTTCTCAAGATAATATATGACACTTATCTCTCTTATTCCAAAAGGTATTTTTACCTAAGTTTTAGATAGATTTAAAATATTTCGTATGAGTGTAGACTTTACTAAGAATAAATAAGATTCAGCTGACGAGCTTTGGCGTTTAGTAGGGACCCACTACCTAATAAGACCAAAGGGTAAAATTCAGACCGGAGTGACGTCTCTAATTAATTTCACAGACCCAGTGACATTTTCCCTCCACAATTACAGTAATAACCCGCACCGTACACAGCCACCCTTTCCCATACATTTCAGAGTTAACCCTAAAATGGAGGACATCGCCATTAAAAAATCAAACTGTGACGGACGAATAGGGGTGTTCTGTGTTTTAATTTAGTATTTTATTTGATGGGAAAAGTTCGAATAGTTCCTGCGTGGGTATATAGTTATTGTTCATATAATAAGCCCCTTGGGCGTCGGGTTAAGACATTATTTTCTTATAACTAGCAAACTGTAATCAGTGCGCTTGAAGCAATAAAATCGAATGAGGATTGTTTGAATCGATTCATTTATTTTTTGCGTCCATCATCTGGTTTCTCAATCAATTTTATTGTATTTTACAAGAGATTGGACGATAATTATACATTCAGTAAATGAACAAGTTGACTCAACATTGATTACTAGTATTTACATTTAAGTGTTAGAATAAAAAAATATTATATTTATGCTATTAAATATTGTACACTGTCAAATCAAGAAAGTCTCATCCTAAACTGAACGGCTATTATATACAGATATTATATAAAGTACCAAATAGAAACAAGAGACTCAGCAGTTTTCTATATATAAATCTGGTTTTTGTTTCCCCAGCTAGGCAGGCCGGCTGTGGGGCCGCTAATTCGGTTCGTTTACGAGCTCCGCCAGATATCCCAGGCCAGATGCCTCTCCCACGCTTCGAACGTCCCTTCACACGAACGTGGGATGCAGTGCGACGAACTGTTACCGTAACGCGTAGGTTTTTCTTGAATGTCGTTTTTTAAACGTTTTCGTTTGACTTGATTTTGAATGATTTTGAGTTACACTTTAATTATTTGCGTATTGTTTTATCGTGAGTTAAAATACCTATATTAGGTAGTAGAATTACTGTATACTGTTTTATAACAATAAAGAAGTCAATTAAACAAATAGGTAATTAACCTTTCTGATCTCCATCTTCCATCTCCTATTTATTGATAAGCTATTTATGATAAAATACTCGAAAAAAAATCCAGCTCAATAAACAGCTCTTGAATTTTATTCATGAAACAATATTTATCTTTACTTAAATACATTTTCGTCACTACAAAAAAAGTAAAGCTCCAATTCATATGAAAGATTTCTTATCTCATGTCGCATCCTCCTACACCTTCCGAGATTCGAATATTATGGTAGAGGTGGACAATTTATCGATTTTATACTGCCCACTATCCAAATGTTTGGAGACATTCTGATTGGGTTTCAAAATATGGAGAGAGCCCACCTCTAACATTTTTAAGTGGTTTTATATGTCCAGGTAATGTGATATGGAAGGAACATTTGTGATAAAAAGTTTTATTGTATTTGTTTTGGTTTCGTTTTCATATATAAGTTGAAATGGATTGTTTCAATTACGGTCTAAAGTTTAGATTACTAGATAATCTGTCTAATGGTTTATTATAGAGAATAGGAAAATAGCACATAACAATATCTTCTATTTCAAAGAATATAAGAGGCTCTACCTTAGTCTATATTCTAAATATACGAGTAGAACTACCTACACGTAGGTATATTTAGCATATAATGGTTATAAATCTGTATATATAGGTATACTACAGAAGGATGGGCCCCTACCCTATACTACTGTAGCATCCAGAGCAGCAACACTTCCAAAATAAACATTTCGTTTACAAAACTAAAAACTAAACACTGTTTATTTACACAACAGATTAGACAAAATCATAAACAGCAACATCAATTCAAAATCAAATAAAACAAGCACTAAAATGTAGACACAACAAAATCTTAAAAAGAAACCGAACGGCCTCGTAGATACGCGATTGGTAATAACTGTAATATTTATCGCAATAATAACACACATTATTAGATTTCACTGCTGCTGCAATCATAACTAGTCAAAGTGAAAGCCAATGAAACTTTAACGTTGAATTAAATAACGTTGTAAAATAGCCACGCGTCAAGCAAATCATAAGCCGTACTAGCTATACGTTATAAATCTCAACTTTTTATGTACCATTAAAACATTTTTATTAGTTATTAACACGTGTTAAATGGTTAAAAGACTAAAACATTTGTAGAAAAGTCGGGTCATTAACATATATGTATGATGTAGCTGGGCGCCTACCGTTTTAACTTCTTGTACACTAATTATGATTCGTATGACAGGGTGGTAAAAATAATCTTGCTGTAAATACTCGGCTTAGGATCTGGTTTAAGTTATAATTCTTGTCAGAACTTAGTCTTGAAGTGAGATGTAATAAACGAAGGTTTTTGGTATTTTACGACCCTGAAGTTATTATTTGGTTATGACTGGATATGTGACAATTTAGAGCGACTAGGATTTATTTCTTTTTTACTTTAAATGTTACAACTCTATCCAGTATTACGATAAATGTATGTTAATGTATCTACACATATATACGTAACATTTGTATACACACGAAACATAAATATTTATCTACACAGTCAATCTACACTACGATAATAACTGTCGAATTCTTAAAAACTTGTATCATAATTCTATAATAGGACCCCATAATTTCATTATGTAGTATAAACTAGCAACTAAACATTTACAAGCGTTACTTAACACGATAATATCAAATTAACATTAATAACCAGCATAAATCAATTATTCGTCTCAAACAGTCATCGACTTTTAAATCGTAATAAAATGTACAAACGGCAGTCAATTTATTTATTGCCTTAAAGTTGTAAAACGATATTACACGCCATAATGACGTGTGTTATTGGCATTTATTTCAACCATTTTACCATCAATGACCACTTATTCAAAGTTTATGTTTATTGTTTAATTAAAAACAAATTAGTTACACATAAACAAACGTTGAAAACAGAAGTAGTGATTCTAGCTGTAGTTCAGTGTGTGCGCACTCTTAGTGACTGACATCAAGTGGAAATATTTCATTTTATACTCACCGAGCGAAATTTTCTCACGAGTAATGTTCACGTTAACGCTTCAGTATGTACCTACCGGCGTTTACATAAACGACCCACGTTCACAACGGCTCGGCGGACACAAGGTTACATTGTTGTCCTCTACACATGGACCGGACCTTATAAATTCACGTCTGATTTATTTATTACTCGCACAAAATGTCAACAATGCAATGTTAAAAGTGAAACTAAAAAGTATTGTACAAGAAAGGGTGTCCGAGCATTGTGCGTGCACCCTGTTATGCAAATGAGTACGCTGAAACCGAAAGTGTAACTACAGCCTAACAAAGGGCCCGGGCTTGCGTAACCTTTACATAAATCGTCGATACGCATTAGGCAAATTGCTTTTGCCTTTATATGTGATCTTGAAAAACCAGACGAAACGAGTCCCAATTCAGCAAAAAATACCCAAATCATCGACTGTATTATCTATCCTTCAGGTCGTTAAAATCCAAAGGGTGAAATTAGCATAATGTTCAAATAACTCTTTCTGGAGAAATATTTTGGCTTTTGTGGTAATTTTACTTTCGTTTTTGGTTGGCAAACGTATTTTAATAACCTATAGTTAGAGCTAAGCGTTTGCAGGAGTCGGTTCCGCGCGTGATTCCAAATAATTTAGATAGCCGAGCACTCGGTGCCGTGTTGTTGTTGTGAACGTTAAAAGTTTTCATGAAGAGAGATCGTGTCGTACATATTTCGATAAGTACGTTACCGGCTCGTGATTTATATTCAGGTGTGTTCGTGTTACCGGATAGTTAAGTTTTTACTGTCACGATAGAGGGCTTGTTGAGTGAAGTCGACGATTTGTTTATCGGTAACGGCGAGGCGACGACAGGCGGCGTCGCGGTATCAAACCTGTATGTAACTCCGATTCTCTTTATGTGTAAGTGTTAAGTTTAGTGCCCCATTTATAGCTTTTTGGTTGTGTCACCGGAGTGGGTAGGTGTGTTTAGAAACTCGTAAGCCGTCTCCGTGAGAAAAAAAAATGTATTTATTTTTATTGGATAGGTAAAGGAAAAGTCCCTTGAGAGTTAATTAAAGAAATTAACAGCGATGCACTTACGTGGTGAATATTAATGAGGGCCTATCATATGTATATTTAAAAAGTACCGTGGTCCACAGAAACGTGCTTAGATACAGCGTGTTTTAAAAACGGGTCGGCAATAATTACAATAGCTACTGATAAATCATCCAAGTATTTGTTCAATACTAAAAAAACTACCCGTATATTGTCTGCAATACCAGTCTACAGTTATACAAAAATGTTTTTCCACTAGTTCTAATAGGTAGGTACCTATCAACTAATGGTATTTTTTAATTATCGTATTGATTTCTGCTGGCCGTTAGAAAACCAGCCTTGAGGACACGGCACTAACGGTAATGGAATGGGAATAGGTAGCATACTCGTATAGTCACGTCAGACGTAAAACAGTCATGCTATTAAGTACATAGGTACATTATCATAATTACTATGTACATAGATACAAACAAGGAGACGAAAAGAGTAACCTATGGAGTTTCTTGCTCGTTCTTCTCCATAGGAATCTACACTTTGGAACGAGCAACTAGCTTCACTAGAGGACTGACCGACAGACAGACGTTATTTATTAATTTTACTATATTTGCTTTGACGTTTAAAAGTGCCTTCCTGATCTAATTGAAATAAATAATTTTGACTTTGAAAAATGAATCGAATAAATTCGTAATGTACCTAACTGAAGTTTAACAAAACATTTAGAAAGACAAGTATGAATATTTACAAACTTAAGTCTTATATTCGTACTGTTCTTAAACATTATCTTTTCATACCATTTTGACAAGGTCTATCACAAGTTTATCTAATTAGAATCACTTGGTAAACAATAGTTCCAAAGAAAAACTTTCTGAAGAATAGGAAGACAATCGAACAATGAACAATTGAACAAGATGCTGGTAAATTAGTTAATTGAAATGCCCTGATTTTTTAATTAAAGTATCCTTCTTTTCTGAAGGAAAATAGGAGAATTTTCCAGAATACCATGACTTATATTTTCAAAGGATTTATGTTTTGCAACAGTAAAATATCCAATACATCATTACATTCTAATTGTTCTTAGATAAGTATTGGTAAATGATAGTATAGACACGATATATGTGGGTAACTCGGCATTGACGTGTTTTAAGCAAACACAGAAACGCATTATTCATTAGTTTTCTTTACATACCTATGCTAAAAACTCCGACAACACCATTTTCTATCGAAGTAGATAAAGAAATGCGACTTGAGTCATACTTCTATTTTTTACAACTGTATTTCCAAGCGTCGAATCGTGACAACCGCAACACGAGCGTCTCAATTCAAGATGGCGACAAAAACCGCACGCAACCATTCATCAGGGGAATTGTCATAAAATAGAATTACTGGACGGATCACAGGCTCATGATTACTATGAATCATCATAAATCAATCCCTCAGTGGCCCGCACCATCTAATTGTTAGATCTCGTAATAAATCAAACTTTTCGGGAGTTTGGGAGTTTCTGTGTGCGGGCAGAGCACAATTTTTTTATAGGTCGACGGTTTTCGGGCGTCGTAAACCATGGCTGAAACTTTCTGACGGATTAACGACGCGGTTCTTAAAGGAATTCGGTCTCGTTCTGTAACGCGATATCCACCTATTTTTGTGAGGAACTGTAATAATAAAATGACCTCAAGGTTTTGGACTGCGGTAACAGATCAAGCGTCTAGAAATCCCAAAAAAACATGGTGAATATTTTGAAAGTTTTTTGAGGTGATTTGCAAGACCAGTGTATTTTATTTTCTTACTTTATGTATTTTATACACATAGATATTGTTGTTCAACATTCTTATAATTATAATAATACCCACAACACTTCAAGCTCAAAGCCATTAACGCCACCTCTGAACCGAAAGTCATTACATTTACAACAACAGTACTAAGAAAATATTATTCAGTTCTTTTATGTAATTAACCTACAATCTAAATAACACTACAACGTTTATTACACGTATTGAAATTACAGAACAAAATAATAAATGCAAGAACAATACCTTACACGGCTGAACCTCCAGCGAAATCCTGATAAACCAAAAGATTTTAATTTAACGCTTGATTACATTTCATTACAGGACACATTGTGTTATAACACGTTGGTACACGCTCGCTATCAATCCAATTTCGTTGTTTAATTACTGTAACCATTCTACTAAACAAACACTTGTGTTGGTAGGGATGTTGGGACGTATGTACCTACGAGGTTACGTGGTTATTTCACACCTACAAACTCATCTTGGAGTTAATCCAACGTAATTGACTCTCGCTGAGAAAGCTATAAATGGTTATTGACTGTGCCAATAAACCCCTCACAATTAATACCTCGACCGGCACTCGTATAAATCTCTATGTATAGTAAAAATCCACCTCTGCTGTAGTGTAAGGGACACCGTTTCCGCCAATGAAGTTATTCCGTTGTGTAAGAATATTCATTTTGTTTCTTTTAAGGTATTGGTTAGGTAATTGTTGAATTGATTTACTATTTGAAAAGTGATTACTACTAATTGATTACGAGCTTTTCAATATTATTTGTTAATGAAAATGGAATTAGGTACAAATGTTCAACCACAATTAATTGACTCAACCAAAGAGACCCACTTTTTCTCTTTTTTAAATGTTCATACGCTAATATATCGCGTTCTTTACACATTTTTTATTTTAAATACCGTAAAACAACAAAATACAGTCGTTTTCTCAAACCGTCTAAAAATGTTCAGTTAAATAAAATAGACACTTCAGTACAAACGTAGCCGACTTTTCCAATATAATTTCGAGCCGCGTTTTTCCTCTAGACACCAACGTATATTTTCCGTGGCATCTCTAAAAGATTCAGGGACATAATTCAGGGGTGGCCATTATCTTTCCAAGTTACGGATACGGGCACACTGAACGACAACGCTCTTAGACCGTAAATAAGTCTGGCGTTTTGAGAGCCTCGCCTAGCATTTTACGTGCATTGGCAAATACTTACGTACAATGCGACAATAAACCTTATGGATTCCCAAATGCGCTAAATAAAGGTCGCCGCCGATACTAAATTATGCTTTATTACTCACACGAAACGGTCCAATTTTCCATGTCAGCTTTCAATACGGGCTTGCAACGCTACGCCAGCAATGGCGACTCACGATTCGAAAACAGATTTATGATCGGCACGATAACGGGCTTGCGATAAAAATTTTACCATACCAAGGAGCACGTAGGTTCCACTACACATACGACAAATTTAGACCGAAGTCAAAGGCACGTCTGCCCTACAAATGTATGGTATGATGAATAAGTCAATTACTGAAATCAAAACAGAATTTTCTTGATGATTTATAATCTTGTTCATAAACAAATAATAAACTTCAACTATAGAATGAGTTCTTCATTAAAACGTAATTTGTTATTTATGATAATGAAAGAAATACATAAGTAGGTATATAGTTTTCTGATATCGATAAATAATAATTGTATTTATAAGTATAACAGCTAGTTCTATAAATCAAATTATGAAACTAATCTAATTTCTATTTCTGACGATTTCTATCGTGAATTTATTCCAAATCAGTATTAATTGAGGAAACGGTTGATTACTGGATATTTCTGTGTATCTACAGTTGAAGTGAGCGTGGTACACGACAGTTGAGTGACCAACTCACGAGCCCGCTTCGTGACAATTAAGCAATCATTATTTATGCATGTTAGATACTTGATAGCAGCAGTCACGATGTAGTTTATAATATTAAACGAACATCCCACATGTTTATTCTCTGAAATCGTAGTGCATTAGCGAGATATAAATTTACATATGTTATAAAAGTATTTTTCTTATTTATTTATTGAAGCTTTATGCGCGATCGTACATTAGGCGGACTTAATGCCATGGCCAGTTTTATATGTATGTGTATCGAATTAAAAATAATGCTTTACATGTACAGTGTGATCTGTAGAAGGACCACAACGTCTGAGTTTGATGATTGTTGATTTAACTGTAGCTACTAATGTAAAATTTTTCATTTGGGAAAATCTTTTGTAAGCTGTCCAGCCAAGGAAAAAGGCAGAGATATTTGATAATTGAACATGCAACAAATGTACCTGTAACATGTAATTCACATAGTACACGCAGACGTAAACATAACCAACAAAAGTAAATGTGACATCCCACCAAATGACATAAATCACTGTGTGACCGCTACGTACAATTACTAACACCCACACTCAGGATACAGGCGATAACTAGGAAGATGATCACAACACTAGCCAACCCGACTAGAAACTATAAATAAAAGATGAAAGGCCGCCGCAAACACACGAGGTCGAGTGCGCGGGCGCGGGTAAAGCGATTCTGTTTGCAGCTTAGTCACAAGTCACAATGCGTAGGTATATACGGCCTTATGCTGTATGTTAAGTAGGCGCATACGAGTCAAAGCCTATAGCCGTCATACTGAAGATAAAGAAAGCTGGTACCTATGTAACGTGGTTTTATTAACGAAAAATTGGCTATAAGTTTAGTATATATCATTAACGGTTTGCATAATACCTTTGTCTGTTGTAGATAAAAATCTATTTAGAATTTGAAAAAAAAACTAAATTCTACACGTAAGGAATTTGACTTAAATCAGCATTTATTTTATATATTTTATACAAAATCGCATGTCTGTCTTTATTCTCAAGATGCAAGTAAAAGTGATAAAAACCCTTAAGTAAAAGAAAGAAAAGTGTAGGTACCCAATATTTAACTCTTCATTTACTTTTTTAAAATGAAAATATTGTCCCAGTTTCAATAGATTGAGGACGAGGCCGACAGATCTTTAGCTGAGCATTTATTCCATGCCATGTTGAAAATAACAATTTTTCCTTAAGTAATTTCTTTAACTATAATTAAAGAAATTACATAGCTATTGGACTTATCATATTCAATTGGATATCTTGCCACGCTACGTGGGCAATCTGTTGCTATGTAATTTTTATTCCTATCTTTCTTCATAACATACATATATTATGTAGATATATGTAAGTATGTACCTATATACCCACTCTCAGCAAAAAGAAATTAACAATACACCATGCAATAAACAAATTTCTTATTAAAAAAATCTTATTCATTGATTTGTATTGATACTTATTTATTTGGAGCAAGGTTTTCACTCATTTGGAACCCTGAATAATTTCTCTAAAAGAAATAATTAAACATTTAGTAGGTCTAACAAACCAGGTAAACTTTAAATTATTTACTGAAATAAAGTGTGTTAGGTAGGTAGTTAATCGTTTTGAGCAAAACCCAACATGTTATAAAGTTATTAGAAGACATGACAAGACTTCAGGAGAACCTAGTAATAAACCAAATACACAACTCTGTATGAATATATCCAGCATATATCTATGTATTTTATTATTATATAAAATAGTATTTATTTATCCTAAAATCGAGGCCTTGAATCATACTTTTTAACCACTTTTAAGTGACGCTGCGTCGCTGCGTGGCTTTGATAAAGGTAGACTGTTGTAAATTTTTTTATGTTGAATTTTGTCTTATATATTGTTGAAAATTATTTATATTTTACCGATACATTATTTCTGTTTTTTATACTTAAGTTGAATATAAACATTTTTATTAAATCATGTTTGTGTATCGTTTATACTTTTTCTAAACCTCTTTCAGTAATAATTATATTGAAATCAATTTTATATAACGTTTTCTTTTTCCTAAAATTCTTCAGTAACAAAGTTTCAGGCTATAATTTGGATATAATTAATTATATTTCTTAAAACTAGAATATATAATACCATAATGCTATCACCACACAGCAGTTCTTTATACTTAGAGTTTAAGATTAAAAATGTATTCAACAAATATTTTACTGGAATACATTTCTGATATATTCCACAAACCAGTTTCTGTATGGAAAACTTATTGATCCATTTTAGATTTTAGCTGTTCTAGTATTTTGTGAGTAGGTACAGATGCTTTTCAAAAAATATTAGTTTGTATATATACTAATATTATACAAAAATCAATAATATGTTTCTACCGACGCGACGGCAACGCACATTTTCAGAAAATAAATTATAAAAACATTTCAAAATGAAAACATCAAAGCAATTAATATAAAAACCAGGCACGCTTATTTTAAAAATTGTAACATCAAATCATAAAAATTACTCACTAGCAATCCATAAATCTCCTAATTCTTCTGGCACATAATGACTCTGAGTCATAACTGTGTAATGAAGTTATAAACATGCAACTATACTCATGTAGCACTCTGTGAAAATCAATGTCCGAGTAAAACGAGCGATAAGGAGGCAGACGGCGCACGATTCGAAACAACGATGATTTCCCATGGAAAACAGTTTGTACTCTTATCGATTTATTGTAACACCGTATTTGAAATTTAAAAATTAAACTTTAGAACGAGTCCGCCGCCATCTTGGTCCGGCGTGCGTAAACGCCTGCGCGCCGCGACCACCGCGAAATTACAGCCGGCGCGCGCTCCACCGCTCGCGCGTTTAAAAATAAAATAAAGTTAAAACAACGTCATTTTGTGCACGTGTGTGTGAGAGGGCCGGTATTTATTTATAGGCTAGTAGCTATGTAAATAACGAACGACCGAGTCCGGTCCAGCATTTCTTGTGGTTTGCAAAACGTCTTAATTCGAACGTGCTCGTAGCAATTCCCGCAACCTACTTTGTGCCTGGACCCGATGACGTGACTACTTTATTATTCTTACAACCTACTCGTAAAGCTATAGGTAGATACATATATGAGTCGGTAACCTTCACTAAATTCCAATGACTTGCCAGCAGAGAACAGACTCATGGTCGATTGGTGGAATATTAATCGACTGACTTGTTCGATGAGAAAAAAGCAAAACGATAGCAATGGATTAAATTGAATTTTTTGTGCCTCAATTTATAAATCGATTATATTATTCTTCTGATATGAATCTTAAATCAAATTAAAATAAGTGATTGTCGATTGTGATTGTAGTTTCGAAACACTTCAATAATATAGATCATGTATACCACATACATGATATGTAGGGTATCTACCTATCTTCCTACATATTTACATTTTTAACATTAATACTCAGTTGACAATAACTGATACTCTTCTAATTGATATTCTTATAAATAAAAACCTGTATAATTTGTAGCTCTTCAAATATAAATTAACTGAAAACTTCATCCCACATACCTATTGCATTCATTATGTTCATTTTTGAAGAAGTGGGCTGAGGTACGTATATATGCTTTCCCATATTGTAAAAATACTTTCAATTAATTAACAATTTAAAACATAAATAAATAACTTTATATACATATCTACAACCTCTCGGTTGTCTATCATGGGGGTAGGCAAAGACTTGGAGATAAGAACGTAAGTACCTAATTACTAGTTCCATAGTACGTAGTAAGTAGTGAGTACTTTTAAGTTAGTTTATGTAAATTAACAGTTTAATTAGTAACCATACTAACCAATAATCTTAACATTTGGATTTTGAAACTTATAAACCTCCTATTAGGTTACATAATACATTGCTATCTAAGCAATATTTCAACACAACATATCTAACGCTTGACGCAGTAACCGTATGTAACATTATTTCAAGCGACACGTGTTTTCATGTATTGTATGTTAGTATGTACCTAAACATGAATCAGAAGTGACTCAAAGAACATTTTCTTTCTTTTTCAATCTTTATCAGGTCGATATTGGTTAAAATACGATCATATAAAAAAGGTTTTTGAAATTAAAAAAGAAATAACCAAAATATACAACCAACAACAAAAGTAAGAAAAGCAAAGAATTTTATATTACAAGAATCTTTACCAGGCGCCGTGCGCGAGTTTAATTACACAAACAAACGTTGTCTATTCATTTTCATTATGCTATAACTTTAATATTAACATTTATAAATGTTTCTAGCTTATTATAAGCGTTTATAAAGGTTAGGTCAGACTAGCGCGGCGCTCGGATTAAGCCGAGCGAGATATTGCAAGGCGATATTTCAGAGCGGCGCGGGCGGCCGGTCAATGAACTCGACGCCCCACGCCACTGCTTTACCAGGGTTGCCAGATGCATTCGTTTACTTTATCTAGCTCCAGATACTGTGACATGTAAAAATACAATACTTTAGTGAATACTCTTGAAGCATGTTCAAAGAATGTACTATTCAAATTTCGGATTTTTAGGTCGTCTTTTAGACACCACGTAAAGAATATTACTGTTACTTTGTCAACATTATTATTATTGAGCATATTTATATATTAAAATTAATTTGTAATTTCAAAACATTTTTCAAAACATTCAATTATTTTCCTGTAAAACTATTAAAACTAAAGTGCTACGAAATTTCGTAGCCACTTCGTAGCAAATTCAAAACATTAAAAATTACACTGGAACTACTTAATACGAAACACTGTTGCTTTAATTGTTACTACTATACAATATATAAGTTACACTGAATACTTGACGACCCTACCACAACTCCTTCGACCGCTTTTTAATTTTACTTTGCAGCTGACACACGCCTGTATAAACACTCCCTTAAACATACAGTCATATATGCCCCAACACCTTTTAAAATCGTCGGTTGTAAGAATGATGTATAAGCTCAACAATACTGTGATACTAATTGGCGGAAATATATTGAAGCCAGCTGAATATACGGGTACCTATTGTTAAAAATACGGCTCATACTTGGATGCTACGAAAAAATTCAATCGCGTAATTTCGCGTATATTTATTTTTATTCCTAGTTATGAGCAGAGTAGTATTATAATAATTATTATTTTTAGTCCAATAATCGCTTTTTCCATAAAAGCACGCTCAAGTAATACGGTTTTATAAACAGTTTACCGACACAGATAACCTATACTTAGATAATGAAAATTTATTATCATTAGATTTTCACCTTGTTGCTGATAATCTCTATAATAAATGGTTGAGTGCTTTACGCCACTAGAATTCGTTATTAACGTACCTATTGCTATAAGTTAAATATATAATTGACTACGTTTAAAATATGGACTGTCATAAGAAAAAAAATATCTTGCGAATCAAGATTTGTATCTGTAGAGTCGTAAAAATTCTATGTAATAATTAATTATATAAAAAAATAACTGAAATTCCACAAAAATCGTACATCTCAATCTAAAAACAGGTAGAAATAACATTAAATCAACGGAAAACGAAAGCCGTTTGAGTATTTTTTTTCTTTCAGAGTTAATTTCATAGCTTGTTCATTTTTTGTTGTAGACATTTATCTTGTAGTGAGGATCAAAATATTTGATCTCGCTGTCGTGTTTTGTTGCATCCCCCGGTAACTAAGGTGGCGTGTTCCCCTTCGAAGAATCTCCCTCCCTTCGAAAACAATAAATATGTCAGTGCAGGATATTACGCGACGTTAAGACGTGGCCTGTCTTAGCTAAATTATTACGCTGCAACTTTTCCCGATGAGTTCTCCGCTCCAACTAATAACTTTTTACTTTTTATTGCTCCGAGGATTAAGCGGAGATGTCTCATTTTATTTTTAGGACGTAGATTATATTTTGTTGTGTTTTGGGACGCTCAGGATTTTTTGTTTACTCCAAAGTATAAACTGGTAGAGCCGGATTATACCCATGCATTTAATGAGCTTTTGAAATTATAATCATGTGAAGTAAATATACATATTTAGGTATTATGTTCATCAAATATTTTAATTGAACGAAGTTATCGTGTATACTTATAGTGTGATAAATATGTAGATAACTATTTGACAACATAATGTGCTCTATCAATATTAAAAGGACCACATTAAGTATATTTACCTAGACTACAAGTTTTGAAAACCAACCAGCTGTCTTACTTATTTGGATTATGAATAGGTATTAATAAAAAAATGCTAATAAAAAACATAATTTACGTGTTATATCTTGACTGATCTACATAATTAATATGTTATCAAAGTTTTAAAACTTAATGAAGTCAGTAGTACAATTTAAATGCTAATCATAAAGCTAAACTTCCGGCTATTATTATATTATGATGTGTAGATAAGAAGTATCTAAAGTTTTTAAATAATTTTGAAGAAATACCTTTTTTTCTTATGGATTCTTGCCTGAGAAAGGTACTATGTTAGGTCGAGCAATTTCTTTGTAACTACTTAAACTATTTGAAGAAAAGATCGTATATTTCAACGTGAGCCAAGGGGAAAAACTGTCCAACATACATTGTATCGCCCCTAACAAAGCAAACAAAACAATTTCCCGCAAAAAAATCAGGAAAAAGCGCGCCAGAGAAAAACAACGTCGACCATAAAAGAAAGAGCGGAGTTGGCGGGCGAATTGCGTTGCTCGCTCAGCGGAGCGCCATTGGTCGGGAGTGCCCCCCTCGGGCCGCGCCCCCCGCGACCCGCGTCCGACCGTAACTCACTCTTCACTTGTTTTTACGGCCGCCATTTTGTGACGTTCGCTCGCGCGGCAGCCCGCGCTAATCCATACTCGCTCACAGACCGGCCGAGCTGTCCCTGTGTGCGTGAGTTACGCTGTGCGGCTAGTCTAGGTATAGCGCATAGCGTAGCGTAACGTCGGCAACTGCATACTGATAATGATGCTCATTTCTCTGGTTGTTTTGATTTCTCTTTCAGATTGTTTATTTTATCTAGATCGCCTAATTAAAACTATAATAATTTCTTCGATAAATCAAATATCTGATAACTAATAAATAATTACATATTTCAGACAGTATGTAGGTACATTTACGTGCCTGATGGCTCTACGTAAACTAAATGTTTTATTTAGAATATTTTTTACCTTTTTTCAACACAATTCACCTAAGTTAATAATAAGATTAATCTGATAGGCCTATTTATTATCTAGAGATACATTTGTGTACATACGGTAAGTACCTAGATAGAGGCAACAAAAACAGTTTTGAACCTGACACCAAACTTTCACAAAACTCATCAATTAAAATGTCCTAACAAATCACAGACTTTAAAAAAATATACCAAACGTTTCCCACACAAAAATCAAAATCTTCCTTCAAGTATACACACCAACGTAGGTACATACTATCTGGGATCCATTAGAGGAACATCATTAACTCACTCACGGGGCGTATCTCCCTAATGAGAGCCGACATCCATAGATGCATGAGTTTGGGGCTGTAATGACGTATCTCGCCCTATCTTTACGTCTTAATCCTTGTCATTAGGCCCTCTCTGCTCTTGTTAACTATCTTTGTCGGAGGTTTAATTGTACTTGGGAACTTCGGGTAACATGTTTCAATGGAAATGCTCGTTTTGTAACGAGTAGGGGATGAGTGACACCGAATGATATTTATAGCTTTAAGGGATGTGAGGTGAAAAGTAATTATAAAGAGCGATGTGTGTGGTGGGATAGTTCTTAAAATAATTTGTCTAAGTGTGTAGGCTGACAAAATAGTGAGGGAGACTCAATGTTAGTTCACGCTACGGTGAGCATTTTTTGGGTGTTTAATTTGAAACCCTACCCTATCTATTACCGATACTGGATTCATGCTACAGCATTTATGCACTGTGAATCACAAAAAAGTCTTTCAAAAGCATCTCTATATTTATTCAAATGTAGATCAGCAGTTCATCTATATTCACATCTCTTCATAACTAAATAAAAATTAAAAGATCATATGATATAAAAAACAGTAAAACCCTTTAGGCGATCAAGGAAAATCTAGAACAATCAAATAAAAACTCTAAGTGAACATCAATAAGTGCTTAAATGTGGACGATGATCCATGGTGGTGTGCTCAACATTTTATAGTGTTCGTTTAATAGCGTTAAAAGTGAAACGATGTAGTAAACCCTGCGATTGTCGCACTACACATTACGTATGAGTGCTTTACGCACAACATTGCTTGGGTCAATAGCAAAAGGTGACGATGAACGATAAAACATGACGTTTTGTTTACAACATAACTATAATATATGTAAGTCGCGGGAATAGTCTGTAAAGTCCATAATATTTTGAGGTTATTTTTTTTCACTGCAGTGGAATGTTATTTAATGCTTTCACTTAAAACTTTTTCATCAAAAAAATTATACAAAATTACTTTTTCTTTCAAATGCAAGGACTCTTCCGAAACCATGTAACCAAAACTATAGAAGCAAACTATGCATAGCAACTATACCTCCTTAAAATTTCACAAAAGAAACTAAACCTTATTACTCATAAACAACAAAAGATATTTGCATAATTTGTACAAACAAAATAATCGTTTCTGTTGACAAAACTCCTTGGTTCTCAATCATTACGGCTTTGTTAATTTGGGGCAATAAATAAATGGTAATTAAGCATTGTTCGAGTTTTATTGCATGTTGTTTATAATGAATGTTTATGCCGAAAAGGGTTCACGCCTGAGAATATCAATAGTTGTAAATTATAACAGTTTTTGTTAGGAATGTAATAAGTATTGTAGGGAAGAGGTTTAGAGTGCATAAATTAAATTAGAAACGACCTTTTCTGTTGCTGTCTGTTGTGGTTCGTTGGGTACAACTTTTCTCTATCATGTGGCGATATCTTGAACGAATTTCGAAATCATTTCTTAATATTAACTCAAGTTCTTTCTTGAGCAATCATTCAACGTTATATTTTTATTCCGGCTGTGAAAAATACACTTCACCACGAACTGGTTCGAGCATTCAATTTTGAAATGCTTAATAAAAATGAAAATAAACCCGATGTTTTAGTTCCCTTACTATAAATACGTATTTACTATGATTCACTATTATATTTAAACACTAAAGCCACCCGAAAGATTGATGGCCCCGCTTAAAATAACAGTTGAAGAGGAAAACTGGAGGAGAGGAGAGCGGGGAGACAGGTACCATATGTTGCTGATGGATTAAATAGGTATTTGCTGAGAAAATTCACAGTCGCAAGCGAATTTCACCTTTATTGCTATGAGCAAATGGTGTTCTAAAATTTAGATCGTCGTTCGACGGCTGGTCCACCATCTAGGTGACACCCGAACTGTCGATACATTTCACAATTGTCGTAAACTCCTCGAGACGGAAGGGGAGCGCAGTAAAATTATCATTTTATGCCGTTCGACGACTGAAATGACACGGGAATGCTGTAAAACTGATTTATTGGATACATCCCGAGAGTCACATGCTGAATTTTTGATGAGATCTTTGTTTTAAGATAACGGTTCAAGATTATATTGAAATGACGAAAGGGTTGCTCCATCAACAGCTAAAAGTTCTACTCAATATTTCTCTAGCATGGAACATCAATATTAGTGGGTTATTACTTCTCGCTTATCGATTTATTCTTTCTCGATGTTGACATAAAAGAATTAGCAATAAACAAACTGCTTACTTATTAGACTAAGAAGTCTAGATAGGTACCTAATATATTAAGGTATTTTAGTTACCTACTTAATATCTACTAAATGAGATATCGTTGATACAATAGCATTAATTATCCAGATCCTAATTTATGCTCTGTACAAGAACCTGACCTCCACCTTAGCACAGACATGTTCATAAATTGCTTATGAGGTTACTTATGTAATTATATTAGAATTAATATCTGTAAGGAAGAGTACAAGCATGTGAATGAATTAACGTGATTAAAGCTAAGTAACATATTTTTTTACTAAAACGAATGTAGAAGAATATGTGACTCTAGTTGCATACTCATAATTAAATTTCAGGCATTTGTTTTGGGCTTGAAAACCTAATAATTTAATTTCATGTCTTAATGGTTGTCGAAAAACGTTTTTTACACCACAGAATAAAGTAGATTGACACAGAATAAATTTAGTTAGTTAAAATTGCACCTAATTATAAAAGTAACTAGGTACATATTTAGGTAAGGTATATAATTATGGTGATGTCAATAGCATCAACTAGGCTCCCATCGGCCATTTCGACAATTTGATTAAGGAGGCTCGCCACCGCCCGTTTTATTACCCTATATTTCCTTATTAGGACCACTGGGGCGACCTGCGGCCCGCGTGGTCAGCTAATGAGAACCAATCCCTCTATACAAGATAACACAGACAATTCTATCTAAATAGGTAACGATATTTACCCTGTATATTTTTATTATTTATGCCATACTTTAGTACGAAAAACGTCCCAAAGTTCTTCGTGTTAGAGTTGATTATATCTATGTCCATGAACTCAATATTTGATTGTACATCTGATTCAACTATTCACATTCTCAAATCGTGACTAACCACTAATCAGACATAACGATGACCGAATATTTGTATCAGTTCTGTACTAGACGCAAGGCCGACGCACTTTATCACAGAGCTATTAAACTAACCGATAAATCTATCGTAGGTCATGAGCTAATTGATAGTTGAGAGGAAATATTATGATATGTGTATCTACCATCAAACTGTATAAAAGAACACGCCTACAACGTTACTCGGTAGACACAACCGTAGACGCAATTGCTTTCAACAGTCTGTTAAACGGTCACGAGACAGATAATTTTCATATCATCGACATTAATATCGCCTGAGCTCATTTGAATAGACTGAACGATAAATGAATGAAAAAGCAGTAGTCACGAGCTCTCGACTCGCGAAAATCGTATTAAAACAAACAAAGCAGTAAAAATAAATCTAACTGCCTATAAAAAGTGCCATAACTATCACTTAAAGGCCATTGTGTTGGGCATCTTTTATCTCAATGCTGACGAAATGCACCAGCAACAATGTGAGTGTACCTTTACTTTGTGTGACGCAAAACTTATTCGAAGCGAGAACTTGTTTCTGCAAGATATCAAAGCCGTTAAATGCAATTTATTGACCGGTTGACACTGGACCAGCTTGAACCTAGGGAGGACTAGATATAAATTTTCATGAATTATTAATTGAATAAATCTGCTTTTGACATCGATTCAGCGTGGAATTCCATTAAGAAACCTTGGGATAATACTATCTAAGTTAGGATTTTTAAACATGAACCGCCGATGAACTGTCGATTTTTCCTTGAACATTTATTTTTAAAATATCCGCAATAACCTTAATATCTGTTCCTAATATCTTTGAAGCCAGATGCTAATACAGCTAGAAAGTTATCGCCGTCGGTAAAATAGTAAAAGATTTTCTTTCGTAACGTCTCGGCGATAAGATAGAGGGATACTTATGTGAAGACAACCAAATCCCAACAAGCATTTGAACAGTACGTGAGTCGTATAGATACGTTATGTTTATCGAGAGCCGGGCCAACACAATAATAATAAAGGCAGTTTATTAGGCCTCTCGCCACGACGCGTTATCGACTTCAATTAAATATCATTTTTATTAGGAATCCCTGGTAACGCCCCGTGGTCACTGCACACTTTATTTTGTTTTATCATGACTTTACATGCCGCCTTCGGTTTTATATCATTCCAACAATGTTATATTTATGACCATAAAATGCAAATAAGTTGATTTCATAAAAGCATATTTACCAATTTTATTAATCCATAATCAGATCGACTGCCAATCCATTAACCTGTAACAAAAAGAATAGGTTAACTATACGGGTAGGGTAGATCCCAATCTTAATAACTATAGAAGGTTAACGATCAAAATAAACACAATTGACCATCTCACATCAAAACATAAAAGCTTTTCTCAAATAAATCAACAGAAAAAAACTGTTGATACCATTATTTATTTAAACGCTAAGAAAGCATCACGATCCATAAAACGGAATGTGAGCCGCGGCCTTCGCAACAATGAATACGAAAAAATACACGAAGCCAAACGGAGATCGCTTTCTTCAATGGTTACTTTATATGCAAATTCCTTGCAATAAAAATGGAACCCTTCTCTCTAGCTTTATATAAAGAGCGCAAGACTCGAATCCGACGTTTTATGTATTCGCGAATCGACGCTGTTTTATTGGTATCGACTATCGATTCGAGTCGTCGGCATTCGAGAATTCGGAAGTAATGCCCGCTATTTCGAGTATTTCGACTGTTAGTCGTGCCTATCCGATCGCTATCAAAATTTGATTGCCTCGGATAAAGGTTCCATTTATATGCAGTTGTTGTTGCTAAAATTTATTCAAATCGTCACAAAACGAGTAATGCCAAGTAGGTAGGTAAATATACCATAAATTATGTGGGGAGCATCCATATTTCAAAGACTTCATTGGATTTACACACGTAAACATCAACATGTATTCGTAATGATGTTTTGTCATGATAACGTAAACGGTCTGCATTTTCTTTTTTAAATAGTAAGATAAAGGAAATACAAAAAATATTGTTTTATATGCTATCGCAACATGTACGCGATGATTTATTTGTAAAAATAATATCCATAAAACAATTTACATAGCAGCATGCGCGGTTCAATAATAAAATCGGTCTGTTTTCAATCTTTTGGCTTGCATTCACATGATTTCGATTAAACAGTAACTAAATAATCATTATTTATTTTTCGAAAATAACAAACAAATAACACACCGTTCATTTGGTTTGTAAAAGCATCAGGGATCATGTTCATTATTCATATTACCTTATGTGGCTATAAATATCGAAGTTTCTTAACCTCTACCTACATGTGCGTCGAGATAAAATCCGTAGTATGTAAAGATACGGAGTCAGGTACAGGAGATTACATTCTGAGGCGAGTGAGGAGGGCCGGGCATGTAGGCACCGTCGCCGACAAGGATCTTATATTTCCATAAAACGTACAGTTTACGAGCACACCTACACCCCCGCGTCTCCCCGCTGCTTACAATGACCAAAATTTTAAGTTCCACTAAATATTTCAAGATATAGTTGATGCTTGAAACTCAATGTAGGGGTAAAAGTTTTTTAAGTAAAAGTGTTGCAATTTTTTGTGAAGTATTCTGAATGGAGCAGTTGGCGCTTGAAATAAATACTGAGTCTACAATTAACGTATCTAAGAAAATATAAAATATTTGAAAAGAAATCATTATCACTATTCTAATCTATTTTCTTTTTTTAATGACTACTTACCTATTAATGTTAATAAATAGAGGTACCAAAGTAAATGCAAAGATTTTATTAATCCTAATTCAGCAAAAAAACAACATAAACTTCTTATCTTAGATCCCCATAAAGAGCGGCTATTTATAAACTATGTGTAGGTACGTGTTAAAATCACATCATAAAACCGTTTAGTGATATTTCCTCTCGCTACATTTAGCACATACAAATTTAATATAGATTTAACACTCATAAAATATTAACCACGCATTGTGTTATGTGCATTACATAAATCATAACACTTTAAAAAGCGTTTAGTAGAACGTTATCTTACTGTTTTTTTTACTATTTGATATTTATGATACGAAGCCTATGTACCTCGTAAATTTACAATGCAATTACATGTACATATTTACCTATTTATATTTATGTTAGAAGGAAAATGTGTTAGTGATCTTGTCCATAAATTATTGTGTTGCTCTGTCATTTGTGGAGGCCGGTGTCTTGTATATTTATAATTGCAAACAGAAATAGTGTGTATTAATAAATTGTACATAGATATATTTTATCAAGAAAAATGCAGTAGGTATTTCTTAACCTCTTGATTGTCGTCTATAAGAGATACAATAGAAAATAAAGTTTCAATAAAATTAAACAACTGGCTTATACTAATTAAACATAACGAAACTAAAATGCAATATTTTGATCTAAGTTGTGCTTATGAAGAACAAACCTATTCTGTTACTCAAATGATATTATCATAAAGATATGTAAGTACCAATACAGGTACGGTACCTATTTAAGCTAAACAAAACAATCATTCCTTTCAACACGTCACAAATTAATATAATGTCACAGAGAACGCTGAACGCCGGAGCGGTTGCCGTATGATCCGGTTTACGACTGTAGTTTTAATAAAAATCTCTAATAACATTCCGACATCATGTTCCATATTACCCGCGGCGTTTATCATAACACACACCTCTACTAACCTATCGTAAAACTTAAAATATGTAACTATCCAATAACTCCGCGTACATTTTTCATAATTTCTACCCGTTTAATTTTTTTTATTTTGTTCCACCAACCAAAGCTATACAATCTCCTAAATTATTACAGATAATGTTCCAAATCGCCGCCTTTTTTCATCTCCCAATGAGCATGTAACTAGAACCGTGTTGCCTCCACTATAAACTTCATAACAAACTGCCACACGAGGCCATATCTTGTATACATTATGAGCATTTTCGTTTAAGCCAAAGCTTCAATGTTTTACTCTAAGAACAGCGTAAGAAACAACATCGAACAGCCAATTTGCTACCTTAACTTTATAATTATAAAGTTTATTGTGTAACACTGATGATGTTGGGTTTTCGTTATATAAATTAAGAAGGAGGAACGCCCTTTAGATGTTTTACTTAACTGTTAATAACACGGAGGTGTAGATATAAAACGCGGACTTACTTGACTTTAAATGTATTATTTTAAGAAATCCAGATTTTTTTATGTACTTTTTATGTCACGATATGCCTGCACACAAGTATAATAAGTACATATTGGACACCGTTTTTGGGTATACATGAGTTCACATGACATCATTTTTGTGCCGTTAAATGCCTACCTTCTTTCTTTTAGTATTAGGTACTGATATATTTTAAGGACCCTTAAGAACAAACCCTATTTTAACTAACTTATCATGCCAGGCTCAAATAATACTGAATTGAGTAGGTATCTTGTAGATCTCAATTGATTTAATATTCCTTGTAGCAGTTTGCTGCGTCGAATGCAATAGTTTTGTTACAATATAAATATGCTGGTAAAAATGAATTATCTTTACGTTTTCGTTGTTTATTCGATAAAAACACAAAGTCTCAATTTACCACGATACATCCCAGATGCAATGCATCACTCAACATGCTAATAAACCAAACAGTTCCGTTCTCATTACGACAATGTTGCCAACATCTAAATTACCTATTGAACAAAACCTGTCCAACTGAGTTATAGTAACATAAATTAACTCACAGATACGCCCTACGCGGTTATTAGCCTACGGAACCCTTCGCTGTTCCAGAACTTCAATTATCTCTTATAAAAGCCATTACCCTCGAAAATATTCGATTATGGTATCTCTCGGGTCGGTTCATTACCGGTTTTGGGCGGCGATTGCGCACCATGGCAGGACATTCGATGAACATTTTATTGAAACACTCGTAAGACCCATGTTTTGAGTTTACGTGCGTTACTGAGTAGGTTTTATTGAACGGTAATAACAGCACTGCGATGAAAAACATATTAAGATTTTATATGTGGAATACTTATTCTAAAACAACTGTCCACGTTTGGTATTTTATCAGATTTAGTTTTCATGCCTATGTATAAAACCTTTCAAATGTAAATAAGCTCTGATAGTAAAACTACAATACGTATGGCACACGGTTCAGAGGACACATTTGGCCCGGGGTCGCCCGGCTGCGTCACGTTCGCGTCAACGTTAGCATTTCTTTTGTGAACGCTCCAAATTGCTCACATAAAACTCCCAGACCTGTTTTGCTACGTGATGTCTTCAGTATTTTTACTGCCTGTAACACTCGATATATTCTTATCAGCTGTACGAGGGAACTAGGCTCGTCCCTTTTTCCATTCTAGAAAAAGAAAATCGTAAAAATATATTGTTGTCGAGTCCGCCAGAAAGTGTACAAAGAAATATAAATGAGCGGCGCTATTCCAAGGCAGGGAACTTTCCGAGTTTCGTAATTAATGTTGCAAGAAGATATCGCCGGGAAAAGTTTTTTCATCACGTTCCGCGGAGGCAGTGTTGTAATGAGCGCCCCCGCGGCGTTACATCGTAAAAACACCATACAACTTAATAAATAAAACTGGAATTCGTGAAGATTTATCACGAGGCCCATATTGCGATTCGTGACTCGAGCCCGAGGCGTGTTTTTGCCGCGTATCTACGAGGATAAGAAGTGGCTGTAAAAAATAGAGACGTATATGTCATAGAGCGGTTCGCCTCATATTTACAATAGTCTTCGTATGAAATATTTTGACATTTCTTGGTATGGGTGCGCGGGAACGAGCGCGACACGCGGGTGTTCCTTCGTGGAAACAATCTTGATACGTATCGCATGTGATCTACACATGGTAGTTGTACATTGTACACAATAAGTCGACGGGTACCTACATGAAACATTTTTGAGAATAAAGCGGCAAGCACGCACAAAGTCTTGAAGTATTTCGAATAGCATTACTGAAAGTATGAATTTTTATGGGGAATTCTCATGAAATAAATACGTATTTCCTGTTAAACTACCTTGATAAATTGACCTAAATAACGCGATGCCTGACGGAATAATATATGGATGCAGTCAGCTTACCGTTGATATAATAAACGCTCTTTATAGGTGGTAGACATGAAAACAAAACTTTAGTTTCATGTTTTGCGTCTAATACTTGATCAAGACGTCACATTAATAAAGTAATTTAAATGTTTATAACATATAATTTAGTTTTATCGCAATAAATAAAAAAACACGATATAATTTAAGTAAGTAGTATCCACACTTTTGAAGTTTCTCCAATCTGCCCTTAGATTTTAGGATAAAAATCATGAGAGCATTCTTAGTTTTGCCTTAGCTATATTCATGCTATACTATTCTTACCTACATAGTATATAGAGTTTAAAATTCGATCACAAAGCTTTGTATATTCAGTACACGTATTGGGGCGCAGGTGATGCTGCGAGATACACGGTCCAACTTTTATTGTTATTCCCACTCTGCGAATTGAATTTGAAACAAGCGAGTGCCTCGATCAATACTAGACCGTGTTCAAGAGAGCACGTTATGTACCAAAGCTAAGTTATATATTGAGAAATACATACCATTATGTGCTTTATGTTAATGGTATATAGGTGGAAACTGCTTCGTGGTAAATTTATGTTTCCATCTCACAATAAATTAGTCTTCGCTGGTCACTAGTGCGTTTGTTGAACAAAAAGTTTGTGACTTTTCCATTTCTCAGTAGCGACTTGGTATTATATGAAACCGTATTATACAAATTCAACTAATTTCTGATGTTAATTAAGATATATTCTACATGCACGCTCTACCGTGGATAAGTTTCATTGTACCTACGTAAGTATGTAACTTATCACCAGTATGACATACCTACATACAATGGAGATAGCAGTTTTTCACATAAATTTTCACGCTACGCTAAACGCACAAAATGCCATATCATTGTAAATTATATTAAAGAATTTCTTTACCTACTTCACAGACATAATGACTAGAAAATTCAACCAAAAGAAATTACATTTTATACAAAAAGAAGCAGTAACAAATGTGTCATTGAAGCAATGAATTTTACGCCTATTATATTTTACGCTACCAGATAAGTAGTAAAATAAACAGCTAATGTGGGAAATAATTTTATTATCTAAAAGTCTTAAGTTTAATTAAAATCCGTATAAATGGCGCTTGCAGTGACTAGAGAGCTAATTCCATTTGCTTGAACTCGAAATAGATTTTTATTTTACATTTATAATCTGGATATATTTTAGGATTGACCTGAAGGCTCTAAAATGAAATTTTATCGTTGACTGAAAGTAGCTCGCTTATCACATTACATTCCTATCATTTTTTTGCATTCCACCTACGTTTTGAATTCATTAGATAATCACACACACCGTCGTCATCGTTTTAGTACCTAGCGTACCTAAAAATATAGGCAATGTCTAGTAATAACTTTTTCATGTAAAAATCTTATTCTTTAAATTAAACTTTCTTTTATTAAATCCAGTTTGTAGGTAGATAAAAAGTAGAGGAGGAAGATAAGTAATTTGAGAAAATTCCAACTTTTCGTTCAATTTTAATTTTGTTTTAGAGCCAGGCTTGGAGGCAGCTTACGGGGCCGCTATTATCTCAGCCATTTTATCTCCAATGTAATCTTGTTAAGAGTCCCCTCTCCCCTCACTCCCGTACCTCGGAGGGAAGCAATAATGTTGAAATCCCCCGGTTTTCGGCGCTTAAACTAAGCCAAGCATTACCGTGGATTCCATAGCAAAATTAGTATTTGTTTACACCTAGCTATTTACTTAGATATTAATAAAGGAACAATCCCCTATCGTTTACATATACCTATGTGCATAGTACATATAATCAAGGGTTATATATCACTGAATTGTAAATAGAAGTAAAAGTACATTTATATACTGTACGAGTGAAAAGTAAAAAAAGAGTATAAAAGTTTTTAACAACCCTTCTGGGTTAAAACCAGTCTTAAATATTCTAAACAGAATAAACGTTTAATACTACTCAATAGCTGATGTGTATTCGAACTTTTCTTTAAAATCAATTATTGCCTTTGCTTTCTTTAAAACTCTGTGATCAACATAATGACAAATGTCATTGAGTTTGTTTTGACACATCTGTCTTAATAATCTATTATTGTTGTAGACCGATACTTTACAATCGATTTGTTAATTTACTTGTTGTATTACTTTTAATATACTGTGTTAAATGCAACCAAATGCCTGGGATTCTGATCATCGTAAATATCGAATACCTCAGGTGAAATCATGTTGTGGTTGCGTCACAGATTTAAAAACGGCTACAGCGATTATTGTCGTCCTCGGTATAGTGAGTATCTGGTTTTTAAATGTGCTTAATGCATGCTTTTAGTATCTGCACTGCGAGGAATATACTAAGGGTTATTCTGTGATACTCAACTGCATTTATATGCTACACCTAAAAGCTGCTATTTTGGTTACCAAAACCTAGACATTTGAAAACATAAAATATATTTATATCTTTTTCTTCTAATACCTATTGTGAGATATACTAAATTAACTAAAAATCTACTAAACTAACGGGTTACTCACATACATTAATAGAGAAAAGTTCGACTAGTTTCGAGTCACAGACGGACTCTTCATCATGTGCAGCGTGCACAGACGCGGCGACGTCGCGCAGCCTACTGTAGCCTGATATATATCTATTACTAGATTTCCCCCGCTTTATCTGTGTCTACTTAGGTATCCTTTTCCGTACTTACGCAAAATTTTAAAAAGATGAGGCTATAAGATATAAATAAGTAACAAATTAACAAACTCACTTTCTCATTTATGACGTCAGTTAGAATAAAGTGTATGTAAGTTGATACATAGGTTACGTAACTTATACACTACATTTAATTAATTTTGCTTGACAGGTAACCTGCCCATCGGTTTCGTGGGCGACCGTACGACACGCTTTTGTAATACGAGTCTCATGCTTTATAACCAGCAGTGCAGACGAAGCAGATGTGGTTGATATAAACCTCAGCAACGTTGTAAGTTTTGATAGTTTTAGAATACTGTTATATACGAGTAGCTTAATTTTCCTCAAACATAGTTTCTGCAAAACGTCATGAAACTAACACCTTAAGTGAATAGTATTAAAAAGTATTCCGACTACTTGTGAACCTGCTTTAAAAATATAAGGAAATCAAACAATTTTTTTTCTTAGAACTTGGATATTTACCGTGTTTGTTCATTTCTATGAGTTTCCGATATTTCGGCACTGTTGCAAGCTCCATCATTACGGATGAACTGGAGTAATATGCGGGTGGATGTTTTGTTGTTGTTGTATGTTTCCCATTTCAAGTTCTATAGATATTGTTAGTAACCGTCAGTTTAAAAACATTTTTTTTTCTTATCCACAGTTAAGTTTTGGTTTCGGCGCAAACGCTGGCCTGGGCCCATCATGCTTGTCTTCTAAGAACAAAACTGCATCTCGAACGTTAACGACGCGTTCTAGTGAAATGGGAGAACTGTCTAGTTCATCATTAGTAAAAATAATACGATGGATCGGCTGGGGTGTACTATTTACCGACTTAGTCTTCCTAGGTTTTAGTCTCCATTTTCTTATCAAAATTTTTAGAGTGAGTACCTATATTTTAATTAAAACTCTTTTAATCTAGAGTGGTATTCTAAATTTTGTAATTTTTATGTATGTATGTACCGAATTATTGGTCTGTTACACTTTTATGTACAAACTGCTTGACTGCTTTTATTAAAATTTGCATAGATAAGCTTGGCGGGGACTTAGAATACGTGCTGACAAATTTCATCTTAAAGTTATAATTATTTTTGGACTTGCAATGAACTGAGAGCTGATTTATCTCAATAACGCGCAGTTAAAGAAACCTGTGTCCAGCAATAAACGAAAACAGGTTGACAAAGACGACATACAAATTCATAAACCATTATAATAAGTATATGCTAATTAATATTGTTTTAATATTTCAGCCTCCAGACCAAAAAGCATTAAAAAAATTTATGATATCGTGTGTTGTAGCAATGATAGCTTCGTTCATGTACGGAATGTTGTATGTGGCCGCATGTTTGACAGTCGGGGGACCCTTCCCTGTGTTCGAGTTTTTGTTCTGTTTTGTCGATTTAATAAGTAAGTATTCTATTATACAAGTTTAGTATTGACATGACATTATTCTTTAAAAGGAACAACGCTAGTAACAAAACAATCACGTTGTAATTCCCATCACCACGTGAGTTCTAATATCTAAATTCAATATAATATTAAGAGTTGTTTTGTAAAATGAAAGTTACGTATTTGTCAAATTAAGCAATGTTTGTAATTCATGTTATGTATAACTTTTGCCTAGCTTCGCCCAAAGTCCCTTGGGATAAAAAGTATCCTATTATTATTCTAGAACATAATCTACCCCTATTCCAACTTTCATCCCGATCCCTTCAGTCATTTTGACGTGGTTGAGCAACATACACAAACTCACAAACATTCACATTAAAATAATAGTAAGATTGAGACCAGATTGAGACTAAACCTGGTACATAAGTATCTATGTACGTCTGTATGTGAAATAGACCACGTAGAGAAAGTACCTAGTTCACTCCTCTGAGACCTAAAAGCCATGTGTAGTAAAACAGGTCATAAAGTTGAAACTGCTGGCATACCGCGTGTAAACTGCATCTTACATGCGATGCAACCTTTAGTACTGAAACTCTGGCTTTTGGTTAATGGTTGTTTCGTACTGGAGAAAATGTACAAAAATATCGTCTATTTTTGTCTAGATTTATTTTGTATTTTTTATTTATTTTAACTTCGACAAATTGTGTGATACTTTTAGTTTCATTTGCATCACCACCAACGTCTGCTCTTCACCAGAATTCTCATTAGACTATAAGAAAGTCGATAATAAGCAAAATGAAACCAACCACTAACGATACGTACATAATGTATATATATTTTTAATATTTTCTCTTAATTTTCAGCCTGGACCTACTATCTAATAGTAATTAATTCCTACAAAAATTCCACCTACCGAGCTGAGAATCGATAGTATATGAAATTATGTAGGTATAATGGATTTATTCTTCTATTAGTCAAATGTACCGAAGTCAGTGAAGTGTTTAACAATAGGATCTTGTTTGTAATAAGAACGAAACAATATTTTGTATAGATATTGTAATTTTTAGAGTTTATTAAAACATTTAAGTATTTTTATACTTGGTGTTTCATTTTGTTCAGTAAATTTATCATTGTTTCTGTAATAGTTTTTTTTTTTTGAAGTAGGGAACATCGTCCATTGACTTCTCCCGCCGTGGGCGAGGCGAGAGGAGAGTCAGACTGCTACTGACCAAAATCCACCCCGTTCCCACTCCTGCCTTTCGAACCGGAGCTCCCATAATTCGTTAGATTCTGCAGCTCCGCTTCAGCCCTACTGGACCCCATCTGTGGTGGTCTGTTGGCTAGAATTTTATTTTATTTGGTTCATAGATATACGTATTATAGTTTGCCGGTTTCATAAAATTCTGCCTTACTGCATCAAAGAGACCCATACCAAAAGTTCTTAAGCAATAATTCTCTGACCCATGGAAAACCACAACTCATTATCAATGACTTTACTTTAAACTGTCATTAATGACACATATATCAAAGCTAAACGAAAGTATGTATATGATATAACTGGGAAAAGGGTTATAAAAATCATCTAATTTGTTTATCAAATATATGATTATAACATTTTTGATTACAAATCAAATCATGTTATTATTTAGCTAGAGATAAATTTATCTGACTTTGTAAACATGAAGCATTTGCCGCTACCAAAGATGAAACATTGCTGTTACTGCACTACCAAATTCAGATTAGCGTGCATCCTAATAGCAACTTGGAGCATGGTGAGTAGAAATAAAGCGTAAAACATAATTAATTATAGCAATGTCCAAAGGGTTATCCTATACTATTATATAGAGCTGAAGAATTTGTTTGTGTTTGAACGCGCTAATCGCCGGAACTACTAATCCGATTTGTGTTGAATAGACCATTTATCGAGGAAAGTTAAAGTTTATAAAGCATCACGCTACAATCAAAATGGGCTGAGCAGAGCGAGTAAAATCACGCGGAAGTAGCTAGTTTTAAATAACTATACAAAAAGTTTACGAATACTCTGCCAAAACTCGTGTAAAATAAGATAATGAAGTTTATATATTAAAATGTTATGTTTGATTTTTTACATGAGGAGAAGATACAAAGGGTAGAACCGTCTCATGTTCCAGCTTTCCACAAGAAAATATATTCTCTTTGTTAAGATTGTGCACACTTTTTGTTCACAAATTGATTGATTACTCATTAAAAACTAATAAATTATAGAAAATATGTTTTATGTGCGAATTTCTTTTACGTTTCACTATTGATCCTTATATTATTTATGTTTTATGGTTGCGTTAGGTAGCAACTTTATCAAGTAAACAGATAGATAACCTGGGAATATGAAGAAATATAACTTGTTTTTGAAATTAAACAAGTTGTCTAACTACCGTACTTAAAGACATTTAATGATTACTGAAACTATTTGTTAGTAACGATTTTGTACCGAGAACAATTGCTAAGGGCTGGGTTGACGTAAAGTAACCATTGAATGACTCTGAGTAAGTATGGCGGTAAATATATTTTTCTGATTAAAAATTAATTATATTGTTTCTCCCTGCATAGATGTCGACTGCGCATAGTATTCGGATCCTGTTCTGTCCTGTTTGTACCAAAATTTACACACGAGAAGGAGGTATACTCTACATACCTATGATTATCATAATGTGGATATTACTTCTCGTCGATGTGGTGTTATTGTCCTGCAGCTTTTTCTTTCTACTCAGCCTCTTTTTGGTAAGATACTTATCTAAACTAATAAGTTGGAGTGTCAGAGAGTGGAATATACATACACCAATATAATATTTTTTACAACTTTTGTCAGTCTGTTCGTTTGTTCTTGCTAATCTCTGCGATGGTTGGAGCGATACTGACAGGTAGCTGATGTACTAAGAAGTAACTAGTAACTTAGGCGACTTTTATTTTAGAAAAAAATGTTTAACTGGTAGGTAATCCACTAGAGCGATATCGCACGCATTACTTCTGATAATGTCTATTGACATTAATGTATACAATTACATATAGCTATAGCATTTTATGTAGGTAAGTAGTTAATTGTTTAAAAGCTTTGCAGTGTCTCCTTCCAAAATATATTTGGTTTTGTTGTATTTCAGAAGGCCTATCCAATAACTTTAGACCTGTTCATTATATTTGGCTTCTTCGCCGCCATTTTGATGGTAATCCATGCGTCGGTCACTATAGCTCAAATAATTGCTTCCGATTGTAATAACGGCAGTGATAGTGTTGCGCACTTCTTCTATGCTATATGTAAGTACCTGTTCAATTTACCTATGTATAGTATTATTGAACCAAGCCACGTATTTTCCTTCTGACTTTAATTGTTCAAAAACAGCTAAGTCTTGAAGGCGTTATTGTAGCTGTTTTCTTTTTAAAATTGTCACCATGATAGACATGACCACTGCTGAAAAAACCCCTCCCTTTTAGCTTTTTATAATAACTTATAAAGAGGTACTAAATAATCGACATACCAGTATTGTTTGAAACGAGCTCCGTCTTTTTACACACACCAGTAATAAGTAACCCATATAAGGGAAACCTCTTATGACTTAATTTAAACCACATATTTGTTATCATCTTGGCTGATAACATACGAAAAATGAGTGAAATAGGCCCAGTAGTTAATCCAAAAAGTGCATTATTCTCTTTCAGCTAATTTGAACACTCTTTACAAATACGGCATTATAACAGCCGCGTCGCATGTCCGTAACATTCCTAGACAACCTACAACATCATTTGTTTTTTTTTTCAGTATGGGCGTACTTTATACTGATTGTGTACACGTATAGAGAGGAGATGAATTGTGAACCTGGTGAGCTCGTAGAGGATGAAGATGGCAACGTGAAAACAAGTAAAGAAAGATTAGGTGTTTCTGCTAGTGGTACCAAGTTACCAAAGAAATTTCAAGGTCATATGAACACCCAATTAAAACCTTAACATCGTCGTATTTCAGCGCAAGATTGCTTGACTTCTTGACTTGCAAGACTTCTCGCTGAGAGACATGACTTGCTTCAGATCAACTGAACCAAAATTGCAATGTAACTAAGTACTGTCGACTTTTTTCATGGGCTATGTAAATGTTATTGTAATGTTGTTTGGATATTAAATATGTTATTATGAGTAAGTGAAGGGTTCTTTTTCCATATTTTTATTTTTTCTTGTTACGTTTTAGTGGTTAGTAGAAAATTGTGGTCTTTGAAGAATTTGCAGTCGCTTATTTGAACGTTATTGCTTATCATGTTAAATCTGTTAAGAATTATTTCTCAATTAGGTTGATCATCATCATCATATCAGCCACAAGACGTCCACTGCTGAACATAAGCCTTCCCCAATGACTTCTAGATAAGCCGTTTGGAAACGACTGCATCAAAAACGTTATTAATATTTAAAAACAAAAATCTAAAAGTGGAATGTTCGTATTGACACTAAACTAACTTTAGATTAAACTCTTTACATAAGAAATAAGTTTAAGTTCAGGTCCAACATGAGAGAAAGTTTAGTCCATTCCCTAAAACCAGAAATCAGAAAAAACTGATATAATGACATCATGATTATGACATTTTTGACATTAAACTGTATACATGTCACCTACATAAAGTTATGTTTGCAAATATAATTTTCAAATAAAAAATCTAAATTAAATGAAATTTCTCAAATGTTTGCCTCGTGTGCATCTATGTTGTTACTGTATCAAATTAAAAATAGGTTGCATTGTCATAGCTGCACTTCACATCCTTTTTGTCGTACGTTTAATTTTCTCAATTCTTTTTGTAGACTTTCTAGTACTATAAATACCTAATACTTAATACTATAAGCAGAATTTAATTAGTAGTGTTTGGTTTACATCGACGCCCGCCAACGTAGATGTACTTTCTAGTTTTCCCGCTTCTTCGCACACGGTGGTTCGCATTTGCGTGCTTCGTCGCCGAATCGGTAGTGGTAGCGACACAACCAATTCGGGTCGCCAGGCTTGATATTACTCTGCCCACGCTGTCTGGATCGTGATTGCGAGCGTGAGCGATTGCGATGTGGGAAGCGCGGGTAGCGTCGGTAGTTTCCCGCGCTTTGCTGGTTCGTACGGAGTTCGGCGATTTCTAGGGAAAGTTTTTCTATTTGCTTCGATAGTAAGGCGAATTGTAAGTTTTCTTGACACGCTGTTGTGGTTGTTGAGACTGCGTTGATGGAAGTAGGCTCGAAGTGCTCCATCATTTTGTCAGCCATGGCGGCTAGCATTTCAAGTGACGACTCGGTGTTGACGGAGATTACGGCGCGTACTTGTGCAGGAAGTTGGTTCAGCCACATTACTTTTAGCGCTTCGTCGGACAGGAGTTTGCCGCTGAGGTCACGCATCTTGCGGAGTAGCTGACTGGGCTTCTGGTCGCCGAGCTCGAGGCCACTGAGTAGCTTCTGTAGCTGGCGATGGTCGGATTCTTGGTACGTGGATATTAGCCGTTCTTTTAGCGTACTGTACTTGCCGGTAGCTGGGGGGTTAAGGATGATGTCGGCGATCTGTTCTAGGTCGCTGTTGCCGAGCAGTGGTACGACGAGGTTAAATTTCTGCTCCTCTCCTATCTTGCTGGCGGCGACGGCTGCCTCGAATTGCGCAAACCAGAGGCGGGGATTTTGCCGCCAAAATTGTGGCAATCTTGCGGGCAGGGATATCGTCGCCACGTCGCTCTTCACTGTGGTCACGCCGTGGGCGTCACAGAATTCTTCGCTGGTAGCCATAATTTTCTTTCTTCAGACTGGCAGGGATTCGGCGTCTTGATATTATTTTCCTTTTTCTGTGTTCTTTCTTCTCAGGAGGGTCACCAGTTTTGCACGGAGGTACGGTATTGGTAATCTGGTTTTGACGAAGGTAACTGGTAATGTATCATGTCACTATATCACTCCCCCCTAAGCGAAGCGTACATTTGGTTTCACTGTCCGGCCGGTGCGGGTGACGTAGGCTTCGCGCGGTGGGGCGGGGGCGGGTAGCGGCGTCCGCGCGTCGTTGCTTGTGTGTGTAGTTGAAGTACTTGTAGCGCTCGACGTATTTGATGAAGTTGAGGTTTTGTGTTCTTCTTCGTTGTGTAAGTATGCCAGTTTATCTTCGTTGAGTAAGTATGCCGGTTTTATTCTGTCTATTGAGACGACTGTAGTTCGATTAGGCATCTGTAGGGTAAAATTCTTCCCGTCGCGTTGAATCACCTTGTAGGGGCCATCGTAGGGAGGTACAAGCGGGCTGCGCACGGTGTCATTGCGCACAAAGACGTGTGTACACGTGGTTAGGTCCTTGTGTACAAATGTGCGTACGGTGTTTGAGTGTGGTTTGTTGTTCGTGGATAACGTAGACATTGTTTCGGTCAGCTGGCGAACGAATTCGGCATCGTCAATGTTCGGCTGTGTAGGCACGAAGAAATCCGATGGTACACGAAGCGTTGAACCGTAGGTCATGAGTGCCGCGCTGACTTCCTTGTCTTGTCGAAGTGCTGTACGTAATCCTAGTAACACCGTTGATAACTCGTCGCTCCAGTTTGTGCGCGCGCATCTCGCCATGAGTGCCGACTTCAAAGTGCGGTGCCAGCGCTCGATTTGTCCGTTAGCTTGCGGGTGGAAGGCTGTAGTTCGTATTCTTTTTATTCCGCATTTCTTCATTAGTGAATTGAACAGTGATGATTCGAACTGTCTGCCTTGGTCCGTCGTGATGCGTAGTGGGCAACCAAATCTTGAAATCCACCCGTCGAAGATGGCTTTGGCGATCGTGTCCGCGGTGATATCTCGGACTGGTATCGCCTCGGGCCATTTAGTGCAGCGATCGATCATCGTTACTAGGTACCGGTAGTCATTCGACGGCGGCAGCGGTCCCACGATGTCAACGTGTATGTGCTCGAAACGTTGTGATTTTTCGAACTCGCCGAGAGGACTGATAGTGTGCCGCTGTACTTTTCCACGCTGACAACCGATGCATGTCTTCGCCCATGTTCCGACTTCTTTGTTCATGTTCGACCAGAAGAACTTCGTTGACATTATCTTCCTCGTAGTACGTACGCCTGGGTGACTGAGATCGTGTTGCGCTTTGAATGCAGCAAAACGATATTTCGCGGGTAAATACGGACGTATGTTGCCTGTTGATGTTTCGCAGATAATCGGTCGTTGACCTCCGGGTAGTGAAATACTTGTGAACTGTAGGTTAGGTCTTGACATGCAAATCTGTAGTTCTGAGTCGTTTTCTTGGTCTATTGCGAGTTGATTGTAGTCGATTGAAGTTTCTGATAGGTCGATTTCTTCAATGCGTGATAAGGCGTCGGCCGCTTCGTTGTTATCACCGTGCACGTACTTAATGTTCGAACAAAACTGGCTGATGAAGTGAAGTTGGCGTTCTCTTCGTGATGTGTCGCTGGTACTAGGTGATCTTGTTAGTGCATAAGTAAGAGGTTTGTGGTCTGTGAATATTGTTAGGTCGTTGCCCTCTATTAGTCGACGGAGATGTTTGACGGCAGTGTACATTGCTAGTAATTCGCGATCATATACACTGTAACGTCGCTGTGTTTCACTCATTGTCTTCGAGAAAAATGCTAGCGGTTTCCACACGTTGTCCACTTGTTGTTGAAGTACGGCGCCGATGCTTGAGTTCGATGCGTCGGTATATAAGCGTAGCGGCGCGTTATGTATTGGGTGCGTGAGCGTCGTAGCGTCGAGAATGCTTTGTCGGCATTTCTCGAAGGCTTGTTCTGCTTCTGTGGTCCACGGTATCGGAGTCTTATCTTTCTTCTTAGTATTATGTAAATATTTGTTAAGTTCATGTTGATATTCGGCTTGATGGGGTAAGCAGCTGCGGTAAAAGTTAATCATACCGAGAAATCTTCTTAGGTCTTGAACTGTTTGTGGTTTTGGGTAGTTAACTATGGCTTGAATTCGTTCTTGAGTAGGTTTGATTCCTTCCGGTGACACTTCGTACCCGAGAAACTCGACGTTTTGTTTATCGAACTCGCACTTATCGATGTTTAGACTGACGCCGTAGGTATTTAGGCGTTCGAGTATTATTTCGATGTGACGTCGATGTTCGTCTTGATTCTTCGAATGCACAAGTAGATCGTCGATGTAACAAAACACGATGTCGTCGAGTCCTCGTAACACTTCGTGCATGAATCGTTGAAAAGTCTGTCCGGAGTTTCTTAGGCCGAATGTCATGCAGTTAAACTCGAAGAGACCAAATGGAGTGATTATTGCAGTTTTCTGTGCGTCTTCTTTAGCTATTGGTATCCAGAAGTATGCCATCTTGAGATCGAGTTTTGAAAATATCTTCTTGCCGTGGAGTTGGTAGGTAAAATCTTGGATACGTGGTATAGGGTATCTATCGGGTACTGTGACGGCGTTTAGTCTTCTGTAGTCGCCGCAGACTCGAAGTGAACCGTCTTTTTCTTAACGACGTGCAGTGGACTCGCCCAAGGACTATTTGACGGCTTGCAAATACCCATCTCCATCATATGTTCGAACTCGAGTTTCGCTGCTTTGTATCTGTCGGGCGGTAGAGGTCGCGCACGTGAGTATATAGGTGGTCCTGTTGTCTCGATGTGGTGAGTCACGTTATGTTTCACTGGAGTCTTCAATGACATAGGTCGCAGAACGTCGGGATATTTCTTTAGTAGGTCGTGATAGGCGTGATCCCGGTTCACTGTGTAGACTGTTTCTTGATCGGAGCTGTTGATCTTGATCGTATTTACACTGAGTTCGGTGACGCGGTCGATGAGTTTTCTTCGATGCAAGTCGACTAGTAGTTGGTGATGTACTAGGAAGTCTGCACCCAGTATCGATGTGTTGACGTCGGCTACAACGAAAGTCCACCTGAATCGTCTTCGCAGACCTAGGTTGAGCTCGAGTGTGCGCTCTCCGTAGGTGCGAATTTCGGTGCCATTTGCTGCGAATAGTTTGTATGCTGTCTTCGCCGGCTTCGAATGTTTCTTGTTTCTTGCAGATAGGACAGATATGTCGGCTCCCGTGTCGATAAGAAACTTCTCTCGTAAGTTAGTGTCGATAATGCAGAGTCGGCGGCTTGTTTGGTTTACATCGACGCCCGCCAACGTAGATGTACTTTCTAGTTTTCCCGCTTCTTCGCACACGGTGGTTCGCATTTGCGTGCTTCGTCGCCGAATCGGTAGTGGTAGCGACACAACCAATTCGGGTCGCCAGGCTTGATATTACTCTGCCCACGCTGTCTGGATCGTGATTGCGAGCGTGAGCGATTGCGATGTGGGAAGCGCGGGTAGCGTCGGTAGTTTCCCGCGCTTTGCTGGTTCGTACGGAGTTCGGCGATTTCTAGGGAAAGTTTTTCTATTTGCTTCGATAGTAAGGCGAATTGTAAGTTTTCTTGACACGCTGTTGTGGTTGTTGAGACTGCGTTGATGGAAGTTGGCTCGAAGTGCTCCATCATTTTGTCAGCCATGGCGGCTAGCATTTCAAGTGACGACTCGGTGTTTACGGAGATTACGGCGCGTATTTGTGCAGGAAGATGATTCAGCCACATAACTTTTAGTGCTTCGTCGGACAGGAGTTTGCCGCTGAGGTCACGCATCTTGCGGAGCAGCTGACTGGGCTTCTGGTCGCCGAGCTCGAGGCCACTGAGTAGCTTCTGTAGCTGGCGATGGTCGGATTCTTGGTACGTGGATATTAGCCGTTCTTTTAGCGTACTGTACTTGCCGGTAGCTGGGGGGTTAAGGATGATGTCGGCGATCTGTTCTAGGTCGCTGTTGCCGAGCAGTGGTACGACGAGGTTAAATTTCTGCTCCTCTCCTATCTTGCTGGCGGCGACGGCTGCCTCGAATTGCGCAAACCAGAGGCGGGGATTTTGCCGCCAAAATTGTGGCAATCTTGCGGGCAGGGATATCGTCGCCACGTCGCTCTTCACTGTGGTCACGCCGTGGGCGTCACAGAATTCTTCGCTGGTAGCCATATTTTTCTTTCTTCAGACTGGCAGGGATTCGACGTCTTGATATTATTTTCCTTTTTCTGTGTTCTTTCTTCTCAGGAGGGTCACCAGTTTTGCACGGAGGTACGGTATTGGTAATCTGGTTTTGACGAAGGTAACTGGTAATGTATCATGTCACTATAGTAGGTTCAAGTTAAATTTCTCCATAACTCCCACGAACCTATACCCAACATATAACCCACCATCTGTCTCGTTGATATTGATTTATTCATCATCTTAGTTATCATCATATCATGCACAAGACGTCCACTGCTGAACATAGGCCTCCCCCAATGACTTCTAGATAGGTCTATAAGAATCGACCTGCATCCAATGGTCTCCCTTTTTAAGGAGAGAAATTATCCAGCTGTCTGTCCAGCTCAATTTATTTATTACTTAATTCAATATAATTGTTGGTCACGTATTAGGTCGTGTGACTACTGCAAAGAGCCTGGTAGTGATTGATTGCGAAAGACTAAAGATCAAGCTCATTCTAAGGGCTTATGTCCAGCAATGGACAAATGCTAGATGGAAAATAGAGAAGGGTGTAAATTTGTAACATCTCGCGCACCCCGTAAAGTGACACACATTATGTTAAAGGCCCTCTTTGTATTTGCTTCATGTTCATAACTGGTGAAGAATTCAGAGAGTGAACATCATCATCATAATCATACCAAGATATCAGTCACACACTGTCCCACACATCCGCTAATGAAGATAGATTATGGTAAACGAACATTAGAAAACTATACTTAACCAAAATGAATGCTTTGCAGATTGAATCATTTTTAAATGTCGGAGGAAATGATGAATTCAGTAGATGTTACACTTCTAAAACTGTAACGAGATTGATAAGTTATGTGTCTTTAATAATTTCTATCACACTTGTCGCCGCTATCATATACTTACTGTATGGTATATTTAAGGTGAGGAACCACACGTTTTTATTTTTCATATTTTTTTATTTTGACATATTTTAGGTGAAAATAGAGATGGTGAAGCACTGGACGTTTTAATTTTAACGTTGCACAGCACTAACACTAGGATATTCTTCTGTGTCGTGGGTGTGTTTACAAACATACAAGTTCACATCACATCCAGACCCGAAACAACAATTGGTGGATCACACAAATAGTTGTTCAGTGCGGAAATCTAACCTACGACAAATTGCTCGACAATCAGTTGCCCAGATGATTAATTTGGTTATCAATAATAATCTGTAATAAATAAAATTTTGTATTTCCAGGCTTTAGCGGAACCAGTGTTGTGGTTTATGTACATCTCATTAGTTTTATTAGTATACAATGTATGTATTAGCCTTCTTTTATTTACCTCTACTAAAACTGGCGCAGATTGTTCTCCAGCCTATGTATTGGGTATAGTAACGTTAATAATCACACTGGGTAAGTATTACCAACAACTTTTTTAAATAACATTACTTAACATCAGGGGCCTTCGAACCAGATTAATTAGATAATTAAGTACAGATTTTGACAAACTTTGTTTTTTACATTTTGACTGACAAATTAGCAATTATGAAATCAATTTTATACAATAATGTTTCCCAAAAAGAAGCCCTGAAGAGATTAAAATGGTATGATAATAAACGCATCGCACGCATCGTACGTATTTCGTGTGACGTCATCAGATGATGATGCGTTACGTGCGATGCGGATCGGTGGACGCAGTTGTATGAGTTTCTATACAAGACAAACTAAAATCCGTTGCGTACGATGCGGGCCTGTGGACGCTTACCTTAATAATTACCTACATGAAAGAGGTTTAATTTCGTATTTGACCTTAAAATGAAATTGTACCCTTTTATTTATTTTCAGGCCAAGTGTACTGTTTAATGGTACTGGCTAGTTACTATCGAGAATTGCAAACAACGGGACCGCCTTCTCCCAAAAGAGTAAGTCCAAAGGCATCGAATACTAGTAAAGGCAAAAACAAAGAACCAGCGCCAATTCTGATAGATGAAGACAATACTTAAACAAGAGTTTACAACAATATCATGAAACAATATAGTCACTGTTACTTTACATATATATTTTATTTTATTTTGATAAGTGTGTATTAAACGTTTTAATTCATTGTTTGTTTGTCGTTTTGTTTGTTCTGATACTATTAGTACTGTACTCATTCAATCTATTTGCTAAAAATGTTAAAATAGTAATTACCCTATGAGGAAAGCCGTTATTACAAACCATATAATTATAATATATAAGGTATCCCTATAGGATAAAATAATTAGTCTTTGTGTTAATGAATGTGACATCTTAATAAAAATTCTACCAGATATGTAGGTAATGATTGACTATTAGAGAATGCTTATGGCATTAAGTCCATCAATTTCACAGTGTACGTGCAATAAAGTTTTAAATAAATAAATATGCACTACTAAAGCAGCGACATGCTGACTAAAATTGGCAATTGATGATGATCGAAAGATAATGTGAAAGAATAGGGAAATTTCTAATAAAGGACAATAAAAGTATAAAATATTAAGACCCTAAGCAGTTTGGATTAAATCCAGAAACATGACCATGCATTGTTTGCCCAGTGAAATTATATGAAGGCAAATGAATGCATCAAGCCTTTTGTAACAGTTTCGATCAATATCATAATAATATCGATTGATTAGAGTACTCAACAGAAGTTTATGGTACACCCTTCGTTCTGGTATTGGCTATGCATCTGCCAAACTAAATGTCAAACTGTGATTACAGTAGTTATATACCGTTTTATTAATAAATTCGTGTTTTACTGTAAATAAAGGTCTAACAAGGACCCTATTATTGGTAGAAGCTGCATACGTAGCTCTATATGATATATTATCTATATTAACAAAACAAAGCCAACCAATGCAATGTCTATGTTTTCACAAGACTACCAAACTGTGAAATTTTATATCTTTGATAATTTACCTACTTTAGAAACATGTTGCTTTTGTATGAATTTAAAAGTTGGGTGTATTATTATAGGCGCAGTCTATATACTTTTCATAGTAAGTATACGCATGATAGAGTTACAACATTAATACGTATAAGTAATGTTAATACTATAGTGGTGGTGATGGTATATTGTAGTGGTGTATTGTCGTGGTGGCTCGGAGGCTTAAGACGCGACACCACTGACAAACAGTGAAGGAAAACATCGTGACGAAACCTGTACTTATAATTTCTGATTATAAGTTTGAAGCCGCCAACCCGCATTTCGCAAGCGTGGTTGCTTTAACACTTCTCCGTGTGAGAAGAGGCCTTTGGTCAGCAGTGGCCACTAACAGGCTGTTGATGTATCATATTTTCAATTTCATGTTCTCCAATAAATTCTTGATGTAAATCAAGTCAATACTAAAGTTATTAATCACTATTTTTTAGCTTGAAGCCTTTGGAAGCATTACTTTTAGTAGCGAATATTCCCAATGCTACTTTGCAGGAGCAATTTCGACCTTTATTGGTTGTTCAGCCGGTCTTGTTTGTTTGGTTACTGCAGTATCGACAGGCCTATTCATTTATGGAGTCACTAAGGTACATTTTCCCTCATACATCAAATTAGTTGTAGGTACGTTCAAAATTTCAGTACGTAACTGATACATGTTGGATTAAAATTAATTGAGATATAATCGTAAACTTTTTTTGAAATGGAAATCAAAAGGTTCCTATAATAGTAAATATGTATTTTTAATGAAAACGTGAAATACTATTTTTGAAAAAAATCTTAGGCAATCCATGGAAGACATTCTATAGGTAATAATATGTAAGACTTAATTGTTATAATTTCCAGAATCAATACCAGTTTCACATTCCGTTTATGTACACAACACTATTATTAGTTGTTTTCAACCTGGGCACGAGCGTAATATCGACGTTTACCAAAAGTTGCGCGAGACCGTACCTTTTTGGAGGAGCAACATTTGCTGGAGCCTTATGTAAGTTTTTTGATAAACACTTTTTCATTAAGTACACAAGTTATAGGAAAGATTCACATTTCAAGAAAACGAAGAACGTACCTAATGGTGTTTAGATTTAAAGTTCAATTTAATTTTTATGAGTTTTGAAATTTATTATACCTAGGTATGTACTAATAATATGAAATATTTGCACTCTCTTCAAACGACACATTTCTGTCGTACGCAAGCACTCTCTATACTCTATAGGTATAAATTTTCTGTGTAAGAACTTTATGTTAAAACATAACAATTAAAAATCACTCTCTATTTCTTTCAGTATTAATTTACTTTCTCCTAATAGTGAATAGTCATTACAAAGCGTCACTCGGGCAGCTGCAATCGAATCCTAACCGTCCTCCAAGTTCCTCAGGATCGGCGACTCCCAAGACCGTTCTGACAGCTCAAACAAATACCGACCCTACCGCCTTTGAGGCTGGTAACACCGTGCCGTCTTTCGATAGTGTTAAAAAATAACCTCTAAAGACATTGACCAAAATATACGTATTGTTAAACAACTTTTCAATGTCCGTAATTGTTATTTTGCCCTGTAACTACTTTATTGGTACTAAGTATACAAACTATATTATATTGTTAAAATATATCGAAAGAAAATTTATTTTTGTTTTATTTGAGCTATTCCTTGAATGAATGAGGCGTAGTAACATCCAAGTAATGCTAAGTTTAGTATTCTAACATTGCACATGATTTTGTTTGTTATAGGTGCTGTTACTTTAATGTACATGAAAACATGAAACCGACAATTTCGTTTTGGTAGGTAGAACAAAATTGTTCCAAAAAATGACCAGATAACTTATTGTAAAGCAGACGATTATCTCTTAAGACCCGAATCGCTGACAGGGGCCAAACGTTACACCCATATTTTAGTTGGCTATTATTGGACAGTATCTTGGAAATGTTAATTAAAGGGGTCTGTAGATCGGTCAAAGCGACCGCCCTGCTCATTAAGGTGGATACCTGGCATCAGCATAAATGTCACGCGATGTGGAAGATTTAATTATCGCTTCACGGCCGACCCACCGCAGTGGTCCAGTAAAAGGGTTACATCAGGCAAGCATACATACTATGGAAAGTAATTATGTTTGTACTCCTATCTACGTAAGTACTTACCTACCTACAGTACACAAGGTTCCTGTTGAAGGTTTCTAAATCCAGGGTCTCGAGATGAAGGTTGTTCATGATTTCACTCAATTAATTGCATTTCAGATTTAATTTATCTATAAATATTTTCCTGTAGGTACTAGTTATAACCACGCAATAAAATGATGTGGTAGGTTTAGCTATTACTTTCCGTCACTGATATTATTGATTTCTATAGAATACAAACGCGTTTATACATAATAGATGGCTATACATAGACCTATGTATATTAACCAAAAAGAAAAAGAACACAAAAAGAATTCTTCAACAACGATAAATTATATTTTACGTCCCGAAATATCTAACGAAAATTATAGTCTGTATCTACGTGAAACATTTGTATTTTCAAAGAAAAATGTCTCCCTCACGTTTCGTCCCCGGTGGGGACGTAAAAGAAAAGTATATAAATGTAAAAAGAAAGTATAAAAGAAAGTCACTTCCCTGAGATAGCATTTCTTCGGTGGCTCGACGGCTTTTATTACGTCAAGCACGTGACGCGAACTGGGATCCCGCCTTTGAATTCTCTTAGGTATTAAGCTAGCTATGTGCAGAATGTCGCTTAGTAAGACCCTTTATGTAATATTATACTGAATTTGTATAGCGACAGAGTCTCATTTTATTTAAATCGTGATGTGGTGATGCCATACAATCGATGTGTGCTGTGTATCTTATTAACTCTTTTAGGTCTAGGTTACCTACAATAGTAATAAATAACCCTTTTCAAACTGTGTACATAAATTATTCAATCAAAGAGAATTATTATGCGATAATAGATAATAATAAATCAGAAGAAAAAACAATAAAACCTGGAGAAAATTATATTTAATTTTCATTGCCATTTTCCCAGCTTCAGTAAATAGGTATTACCTTAGTCTAGTTTTAAACAAATACCCTTATAACCTTCAGATTAAATTCAATAAGACAGAGGTGTACCTAAGTAGTTGTAGTTAAAATAGAGAATTTTCGTTTGCTTTAATTAACAATGCAATAGTGTATAGGCAAAAATCATTGCCAAACATTGTACAGATCTCCAGTCTATCCAAAACTGAGACTGAGGTAGATACTAAATTGAATAATCCAAGAATGCTGTCTGGCTCTGAACCCTGATGCTTGAAGACCAAGTCAAGTTAAATGTAAGGCTAAAAGATTACATTATTTTTAAAATCTAACCATTTGAGTCAAAAATTGTATTACAGCAGAGATTTTTGTAACAAAAATAGATGTTTCTGTTCATGTATCTGAGGCGGGCACAACGTCTGCTTTGACCGAGGGATATTTTTACAACAGGGGCGTCGAACTCCTACACACATCATCTCACTTCTATTTTGTTTGTTGACGGCGCAGACAAGCGATACGACCCCTAGCTAACAAGGTTGGGATGAGAATAACAGTTGAGTAACTATAATTGAACGAAAAATGTTTTCTTTTTCAGCGGTATTACATTTCTACTTACATAGTAGTGTTTATATCTAGGTAGACGAAGAATTAGAGCTCAGATTTAGTCTACAGAATACATACTTACTTGAAGACTACTTGAAAGGCTTTTGATCAGTAATTGCCCAAGCAATAACACGAGTTTCATTGAAATCATTTATTTTTAAATTCCTACATGATTGTATTGCGAAGTACCTAAGAAGTAATAGTAATAGTGTCTATCTAGGGCTAACTCTAAATACCTCTACACAACTACAATAAACTATTTTCTAATACGACATATAAGACCATAATGTAGCTAGATAAAGAGGCACAAAAGCATAATTTAGAATTTATTTTCAAAACCACGTCCTGTAGGTTCAGCACAATAAATTCAAAATAACCCGACATTGTGTGTCGTTCTGTGTATAAACGTATAATGTAATGGTATGCATGACAACAAAGCGGGAGGACAGAGGGATCCCTCGCGTTATTCATATCGGACATAAAAGCGACCCTCATCATAAGGACATGTTCTACTTGGAGGCAGGAGGGCTGTGTGACCTATGAGTAGGACTTTGATATTATGCTTACCTACCTCGAAGGTAACGTGATATTGTGCTTGAATAAGTATGAAGGTTTGTGAACAGACTCTATAGTTGAGTTAATAAAGTATATACCTAGGTATATGAAAGGATTTTATAGTCCATAGGTATTAGAAAATAGTGATTTACATAAACAAATTGGTATCTAAGTTTACCTGTTTTTATAAACGAGCAGAGCTACTTACTTTAATTAATCAAAGTAAAATGAGTTTTGGTGCTTAAAAATTAAGAGGAAAACGAAGAATGTGGATTCATTATTAATTTGAATTATTCTATAGGTAAACTATAGATGGTAGCTAAGCTATATTTGGTATTTAATTTAGCAAATTTAAACTGTTTAAATTGTTACAAGAATAGATTTATTTATATCCGAGCTAGAGCAATTTTAATGGTAAATTAAATTAAGTAGATACTTAATACCTATATATTTTAACAATTAATATTCAGCAATCTATTTATTTTTAAATTGAACGTGTATTCACGTTTAATTGCTCCAACATTGGCAATGCTGAATCGAATTAGGTTTTAACTTTTCCGACGGCAATTTGCCGACGGCGCACGAACCAAGTTTTCACTTCTTTATAAGAAGGAAATACTGTTTTACTTCGGTATTTTGCAGCATGAATAGATTGTTTTAATGAAAATATTAATTTTAAGAAAATATTTAGTCGTTTGAGATGGATTTAAGCACCTAATTATTGTTTATTTATCAGTTTCAGCTTAGGTATAGGGATAGGGGATTCTGAAGTAAAAAAACAGGTTACTAATTTTTTACTTAGTAATTATACTTGATTCATTTATTATTTACGAACTATGTGCATATTATTTAAGTATCTAAGTAAATTAAAGTAGGTACCTAATTATTTTATCATCCGGAGCTGCGGACTACCTAGCGGGTTTACCGGGGCTCCGGCTCGAAAAGCAGGAGAAGGAACGGGGTGGTTTTTAGTCAGTAAGAGTCTGACACTCCCTCTCGCCTCGCCCAAGGCGGGAGAAGTCATTGGATGATTTTCCCCCTCAAAAAAAAAAAAAAAAAAAAACTATTTTATCATTACTTTGTTTCTGTTGGTTATTAATTCAAATATATTTATTTATTTGCCAATATGTTGAAACAAAAATTAGTTTATTCTGAATGAAGACATTAACTGAAATATTAATAAAACACTAACTATAATATTGTCTACCTATTCTACCAATTAGGTACAAAAATGCTAATGTTAATCGAACTGAAATTTTCATCACTTATTTTTCAGTTAGGTAATGTATAGTTTTTTTCTTTTTTATTTAAAATTGTAGGAATATTTCAGACTAGTTTTCATTGTAGTTTCATGCTCACGAAATAATAATAAGTACCTGTATAGCATGCAAATAAGATATCTAAATAAAACTTAAGTAATACATAAAAATATAGAAAAACATTAATTACTATGAGCACTCAATACCTACGTCAGTAAATTCAACAACGCCATCTGTGTTTCGGACGCGATAAAAGAAAATCACGACAAAGCGCATGCGCGAACAAAAATGGCTGCCGATCAATATGGGGGGAAACCTCCCTAACTCACCCCATTATGACAGTTTGCAAAAGATTCTCCAAGCGAAATTCGCCCTTACAACTTCGTGATAAGGTTCTTGGAGAATAACAACGAATTTTAGCTGTACCTACCTATCTTTTGTTTGTTTTAGTAGATGGGTAGGAATCTAAATAGATATCTATTGGCTTTGTTCTTATGCGTTGTACTTACCTACTCGGTATCTAGGAATTTATGACTGTAAAGTTAATGGTTTTTAAAACGTTATCTTAAAATCACTGAATTTCACAAATCTAGGTACTAATAAAAATAGCTTTAAGGTAAAGTACCAGTTGGTCAAAATAGCTTTGTTTATTTCTTAATTATTATTATTTAATTCCTTAATTGCACCTGAATTAATATGGTACATAACAAAGGCACAATAAGTACACGTACCTTTATAGAGTGCTATAACAAAAATCTAGATACACTGTCATAACCACACCAATTTAGGTAGCCTGTGTACCTATTTAGGTATTCATTGATTTACCAATCAAGAAAGTCTTCAAGACTAAAATACTACCGAAGTCAGAGACGAGAGGTGTGACACCAGTGTTTTTCTTTATGGAATAGGTGGCAAACGAGCAGACAAGTCACCTGATGGTAATGTTTGATTGCTAATTTTATTACAATTCTGGGTACTAGTAGGTGAAATAATGATAAGATTGTCCCACCTTAATAGGCACTTAGGTATAGTACCTACCTAACCTTACTTAGTTACCAAAGACAGTAATAGATAAATACCTATAAAAGACATTACCTGTGTAAAAAAATCTTTATCTATCTATTACCTAGACATCTAAGTAACGCCTAATATTAAACCTGAATTTCCAACGGTGGTATCTACCCAATTACCTAACAATGTGTGTAAAAAACCCTCTTATTAAGCAAAATAACTGAGTAACTGCATGGATGGCCACTATGGCTGGGTACCTAGTAACGTAGGTACTTCTGTACCTATAACATTTCATGGATTTACCCAGTTGCCTTACGGTAGGTATAATTCTTTATATCAGCATTTACTTACCTATTTGCCCCTAAATCGATTTCGAAATGCCTAATTAATCAATTAAATGTGAAACATAGACACCATTATTTAATATGACAAAAAATATGAAGTGGTAGGTAATAACAAAAAAGTAAGTAAAGAATAGGATAACAATGAAAAATTATCTCATATTTTTTTAGATTAAAAGCATTTTATAAATTAAATAGATAACATCGTAGCTAGCTGTAACTACTACTTTGATGAAATATAAAAACTTACTTTGTCTAATAACTACCATTTCATAAAAATATGTAATATTGTATTTTTTTCATACTTTAATTTTATTTAGGTACTTGTCTATTTCTAATTGCAACCCCTTTTTTAATGTGTAAAACAATACTAATTTATAGTTTACCATCATAAAAATATAATGTCTAATAATTCAACGTACAATCACAAATAGCAAAAAATAAAACCCCTCTGTCCTTTTTCCGGTCTACCTGAAAGCTCTACCAAATATTAGCGTACAACGCCATCTATTGGGTAGACTGGACGTTAAGTTACCACTTAGCTTAGAAAGTGCCGACAGCGACATCTCTTAGTGACATGCTGAACTTTCGAGCTTTACTTGTAGGTTGGTACCTTTTTGGTGAAGAGAACTTTGTATGAGAGCTTTCATCTTGCTACGAAAGCTTCCATTCATAATGAAGTATCGAACTTTATATCAACAGATGTCACTTTTAAAGATGGCATGTTATGAAAGTTGTACCTATTTATTAATTAAGTTGGTAACAATTATTTGGACTTTGTTACAATTGTTACTAAAGTTATTTTTTTAATCTTTTTATCAGGTATTTTGCAACTGAAATTAGTGAAGTTGATTTTTTTATGCAGAAATAAATTTTTATGTCAATGGGAAAGTTAAATAGGCACATGCACATGTTTGATGTTATTTTTAAAAAAAGCTAATTTCACTAAAACATAAAAACTAATAGGTACTAGCTATGCATAACTATTTTTCAACGGTGGCTACTGGTTATAACTATATACTACATTCTTAGTTACTATTTCCCCACAAATAGAGTTTATTTCATCAAAATTTCGTTACACCTAAAAGAATTAAAAAAGTTGCAAACTTGCAATTTATTTTGTCACATTATGGCAAAAAAAGAACATCAACTAACTCTACCGGTTCCCCTTAGTTGCTAAGCAACAGACAAAAATATTAAAAATGGACGAACCGTTACTAATCGGTATTGGTTGAATTCGGCGCCATTTGCAAAGGGCCGGGCTATTGTGCGCCCCGCCCACGAGGACCGACGAAACCGAAATGCTCCCGCCTTTTGTATCTGCCATCTTTGCTACTGTCACATTACCATTTGGGGTGGAGCTTAAAAGATAATACGACCAAGTTAGATACGCTCCAATTTAATATTTTTTGTACGAGAATAATAGCATCTTGAACTAGTTGTATAATGATCAGAGATTCCCGCCGTTTCTGGTGCCGGCCATGCCACGTGTTTGGTTTATTTTTAAATTCGACTATTGGTTACAATGTAACCAGAATAGGTATTTAAAATAACTTAGTAGAGAACTACATATTAAGATACCTAAATTCACCTATGTATAAAATTACCTACATACCTTTTCATCAGAAACTTGACACCTAAGTTCTTATTTAAATGTAATAATGTATTTATCACTTTAAACGCCACGGGGGTCACCGGTGACCGACGTTAGCGACGGATTTGCCTTCAACAGTTTTCTATTGGCAGTCAAAGACTTTATATATATTCCTACATACCAGTAATATAAGTAGCCTTTAAATTCAATACAAAACTCAATAAGAAAGAACCTAAATAAATTCCAAGAACACTAAACCTAAATTCCTCAATCACAAAAAAAATCACAGAATCCACAAGCAAAACAAAACATGAATCACTTAAAAACTGTAAACTTGAATAGTGTACAGTCAACAATAGAAGTCTAGCTGTCTACAAAGCCTGTAATAGTCTAACATTAATGATAAACAGACCATTAACCCATCCAGTCAATAATTTGTGTGTGCACGTTGTGACGTCACGAGGAACAGTCAACTACAATTTTATTATCCATTTGTAACCGTTTATGAGGAACAACAAACCTTTAGAGTCGTTCGCTCGATTTATTGACTCAAAAGTTCATAATGTTGTGAATTATTGCTTCGTTTTCTATAGGTCTTTGCTTTGAGGTGGAGAGAGTTGTGGAGTTTCTATGTCATTCTTGTTAATAGGTACGGTGCCTAGGATGTTTTTGTGATATGTACTATGTTAGACGTGCCTTATAACTGTAATCAACAAACATGTTACTAAATTCTTTCATAAGTAGACTAGTACGTAAGACTCTACGAGGATCTACGAGTAGTTTAAAAGGAATCTTTTAGTGTTAATTATAAAATTAGTTACCTACCTAATATATTAATTAGTATCAAAAATCACCCTGTGTATGTTTATTCTCTTCACATTCTAAAACCATTGATCAGATTTTAATTGCGTAGCAACTGTAGCACCATGTTCTGGTTACGTCAGCAAGATATCTTAGCTCAGAATATCTATAAATGAGTACTAAATATCTCTTATGTGAAGCTTAACTAAAGTATTACCAAAAAATAAAGATTTTTTTTTATTACTTTAATTTTGAAGTTTGTTCCAGAATTCGTAGCAACGGCGTAGCAGTGGCGTAGCAACAACATTGACTTTGAAAATACTTAAAATGTTGATTTTATAACACATACAAACTTATTATTGCTAAAAAAGTATTTAAGGTATCATGAAATTCAATACCTATGATCTATATGTACCTACCTAAGTACCTACATACCTATATATTCATCTTGAGCGAGACACGCCTTATATAGTTAATTTGTATTACATATATTATAGACGGTGACAACGCTAAATACCTTTTGTTATGCCTATCTCAATAAAACATATTTTTTTAGCACTTCTAAATAGATACCTAAGTACATAATCTAACGATATCTTCACCTACACATGTATTAGAAACCTCAAACATTTTACAATAGCATCACAATTACATAAGGCTGGCATGACGTCGCCGCTACGTAGGTACTAGGCGCTCATACCTACACGTTATAGTTAGACAGGTCCCGTATAGACGCAGTTAATTTCCCGGTTAGTTAACTTTACTACCCAACACTGATTGGACATTGATTAGAGCTCACCGTTTCACTAGTTTAAATGGCGATTCTTTTCTTCAAATAACATCGTACCACCACAAATTTACACTCACTACTCGATTGTAATTACCTTAGTGAAGTTTATTACTTCTCTTGATTAAATAAAACATACCATAAAATCGTTTTAAATCGAACGGTATCGCAATGGAACGATGTTTCGCTATATTTTATTGTTACCCTGTCTGATAGTAGATGGGAACCGTAATTGTACATGTACCTAAATATTAGTAGATGTTCACTTGTTGCTAATGGTTACATTGACCTGATTTGAAGTTCGAAACCTTGTGTTGGACAATGAGACACGAGGTTGAATGGAAAATCAAGGCTTAGGTATTCGTTTCAACTGAATGTTACAGAATGACATTATAAAAACATTTAGGATCTCCCTATAAATCATATTCTTATACATCAATCAGGTACGGATCTACTTACGTAAATCAGTAACATAGTACTTAGAAAGAAATTAGTATTTATCTACACATCTATTAGCTGTAAGCAGGTAAGTTGGTAAATAAAATTACGTCACTGTCTCTAAGTAAATATGTAGGTAGGTACTCGTATAAATTCTTCTACAATCCAGCTCAAGAGCGAACAAACTACCATATATTTCCCATTCAATGGAACGAATGCCCAATGAATTAAAATGATAACCCCTTAAATCTCCATTCGAATGTAAAATTGTAACAATAACAACAAATCGTAAAAGCTTCTCAAGTGGACGGTTAAATATTGACCTCCGCCTTTTAAACTGCTTTACAACGTCAAAGTTGCGCAATGCCAGGGATTTCTTGTTCTCTAATCCACTACTTGGGTGTCTAGTTTTATGTCCAACGGCATAAAGTGTAATAAACTACATGCCTCATTCTACTTTTTCCTGTATACTTTTCATTTTCAAACTAATTTGAGTCTTATTGTGATGTGTATAAGGTTTATGAATAGGCTTAATGTTAGTTCCGTGTGTACAGACACGTGGGTGAATCGACATGATAATATTATGAGTTTACGGCCGATGTCATTCATTTAGCGAATCGCGTGTGATGGATGGATTGAAGGAGTAATTTATTATCGCTACGTGTTTCGTTCTGACATAACAAAAAATCTTGGTACATTTGCTGAAAAGCATACCTACACACTAAATTACTGTAGACTTAAATACATACTACATATCCGTCTAATTATAGATACTTGTGCATTGAGCGTAACGGCTAAAATCGTGGCTGACTTTCCTAAATTGTTTAAGGCGAATCGAGTTGAATTGTATTCAGGTTGATTGAATTTCAATCTTTTGGCGTGTATTGGTTAATTATAAATCAATACTAAAACATAATATTTACATGTAAATTAAAAAAGGTGTGATAAATGATAAATTTGTACTAAGATCTTGAAATTAGATAGATTTAAAATAGTATGTTGTTATTTTTCTACTTTATAACCAACTTCCCAAAAAGGAGGCACTGACATTTTAACTTTCAGTGAGTGTGATGGACAGATACTGAGTGTATAATAATTAGTTTTTGACGGCGGGTTTTGAAACATAGTTTAATTTTAAAAATTCTAAAACAGTTATTTTTGCAAAAAATAACAGGATTTTGTAATAAGAAACAGTGATAGTGTACCTAACCTATCTAATAGCATTATCCGAGAAAATGTTTAAGTTTTTATTCATTTTTCGATTTAGGTGGGTACATGACTAACAAACTTTCAGATTTTACTCATATAACTCGCTAAGAAAAGCATGCACTTATAACACGCAGGTACCTATCAAACCCTTTTGTATAAACTTAAGGCGATAGTAAAGCAAAATGTGGAAAAGCATTTAGTACCCACATTGGTATTGTAAACGCATTACTAAGTACCTATTTTAAAGTCGGTTAAATAGGTATTAACTATTCCAACTTGCCATAAAGTAAATGTAGTTTTATATGTGCATTCAAACTTTATTTGTAAATTAACCACATAGTTCCCGATCTCGCGGGATCTTTTCAAAAATGAGATGTGGAAGATATTCCAGGGAACTCTTCAAAAATCAACATAATGAGCTCTGCGTTTGATTTTAATAGATGTATACTCACTTAGGGCATTGAAAAAATAGTTTAAAAACGGACTTTAACTAAAGAAATATTATAATCTTTCCGAACTTAAGATGAAAACTAACTTAAAACTAAAGAAAGCTACGAATTACGAATTTATAACAATTAAAAAAGAAATTATATTAGAACCTATCCTTTATGCTATAATAACCAAGCTTAAACTAAATAATTTAAAAGAAACGACTTAAATCTAATCTAATTAATTTATAAATTAGACTTACAATTTTATTAAAAAAACTAACTACAGTAACTACTAATAATCGATATCAAACTAAACCTACGTTAAAAAGTTTAACCAGAAAACCAGGAAAACCCAACAAATAAACTTATTAATTGACAAATACAACGAAACCAATTTAGAATATACGAACCAGCAGGACCACTACAGACAAATAATAATCATACGACTGATAATACACATTTTCTACAATAGTACCGAAGCGCTCGGCCGATACTCAACCAAATAATTGTAACAAAACCATAGCGCAATCTATTTCGCTCCCAACGCCATCTATCGAGGATAAAGATATAATTTTTTTCATACCTTTTTACTATTTGTTAACTTTTTTCGATGAATTAAAACAATAACATGAACCGAAGTCGTGTAACGATCGACATAGAATTATCTATACTCCGTTAGAGCGTTTTCTTTGTACTAAAAGTTGTATTATGTTATATTTTTCATTGCTTTTTACTATTTTGTAAAAACAAATTTCCAATGAATTAAAACAATAACATGAACTGAACAATTGTAATTACACCATTGCGCGATCAACGCCATCTATCTACGGAGTATAGGAACAGCCCGACATTGTTCAATTCCGTACTATAAGTACGAAATTGAACAATAGATGGCGCTGTATGTCCGAAATAAATTTATTTTTTATTTAATTTATTTTTATTTTTATTTTTATTTTATTTTATTTTTATTTTATTTTTATTTTTTTTATTTTATTTTTATTTTATTTTTTTTTTTTTTATTTTATTGTTATTTTTATTTTATTTTTTTTTTATTTTATTTTATTTTTATTTTATTTTTATTTTATATTTATTTTATTTTTATTTTATTTTTATTTTTATTTTATTTTTATTTTATTTTTATTTTATTTTTATTTTATTTTTATTTTTATTTTATTTTTATTTTATTTTTATTTTATTTTTATTTTATTTTTATTTTATTTTTATTTTATTTTTATTTTTATTTTATTTTTATTTTATTTTTATTTTATTTTTATTTTATTTTTATTTTTATTTTATTTTTATTTTATTTTATTTTATTTTATTTTATTTTATTTTATTTTATTTTATTTTATTTTATTTTATTTTATTTTATTTTTATTTTATTTTTATTTTATTTTTATTTTATTTTTATTTTTATTTTTATTTTTATTTTTATTTTTATTTTTATTTTTATTTTTATTTTTATTTTATTTTTATTTTTATTTTTATTTTTATTTTTATTTTTATTTTTATTTTTATTTTTATTTTTATTTTTATTTTTATTTTTATTTTTATTTTTATTTTTATTTTTATTTTTATTTTTATTTTTATTTTTATTTTTATTTTTATTTTTATTTTTATTTTTATTTTTATTTTTATTTTTATTTTTATTTTTATTTTTATTTTTATTTTTATTTTTATTTTTATTTTTATTTTTATTAAATTAAATTAAAAATATATCTATGTCCTAAACTATATCTGTACCAAATTTCAACCAAATCCGTCAAATAGTTGCGGTATAATGGTATAAGCATAGAATGTTCGACGTGATTCTTTAATTTGACATAACTTTTTTATTTATGAACTGATTGACATGAAACAAACACTAAATGTAAATTTAAGCATCCCACAATATATTCGTGAAAACCGCATCCAACTCGGATCAGCCGTTTCTGAGATTAGCGCGCACAGACGAACAGACAAACAGACAAACAGACAAACAGACAAACAGACAAACAGACAAAAAAAAAGTTAATTACATTTTTGGGTTCGACATCGACATAACAATAACCCCTGCTATTTTTTTTATTTTTATTTTCAATGTACAGACAGCACTTTTCTACGATTTTATTATATGTATAGATATTTGTTAAGAGTTGTTCGCACAATCGATGAGGAAAGAGTTCGATGCTGGTAAAAACTTTACTGCCTTGCTAGTTCACTATAAGCATAGGATTAAAATAGTTCATAATTTAGAACCAATATATTTTACTATTTGATTTTTGTATTTGGAATAGAGCCCCTCTAATATAAGTACTCTCTTTAGAATAGTCATAGAAACATAGGTACATATCCGGAGCTACGGACAACGTAACAGGTTACCGGGGCTCCGGCTCAAAGCAGGAGAAGGAACGAAGTGGTTTTTAGTCAGTAAGAGTCTGACACATCCTCCGGCCTCGCCCAAGACGGGAGATATCAACGGATGATTTCCCCCCGTCCCCCAAAAAAAAGGTACACGTATGTAGTATAGTTTCGGTATCGATATAATTTTAATGATGTTGGGTTGTCTTCTAAAACCACAAAAATAAAACAAAATACATAGCCGAAAGTATACCTACATAACAACCATATAAAGACACTTTTGTCTGTGTATGCATGTATCCACGCATGATTTCCGACCGCGATTTAACAGATAGATCCCAATAAATAAAACAACGAAGTCTGATCATTTCGCGTAAAATATTGTTTAGTTAGAAAGTGTGTCTATAAGCGCACTTAAATGCCAATCCAAGAAAAAGAAGCAAATAGAAGCAATAGAAAAAATCAACCCAGTCTTACTCCACGGCATGTTAAAACAATAATCATAAATAAATAAACAACCCGACCAATGACTGGCAAAAATTTCACCTTACAAGATTTTAAAATGCTTGCAGTTTATAACTGCAGACAGTATTCTGTCTGGCTACCTAGAAAACTTCAATTACCAGCTTTCATAAAGAACAAATTAATCGAGTAATAACCTATGTAGACATCGAAACACATTGGAAACGGGCTCCTTATTTGGAAGTAAGATCTTTGAGAAATAATCGATAATTCTAATGTGACTGTAGATTGTAATTAGCTAATAGAAGACTACCTAGAAGGGAGACTTTCTCTTTTAGATGTGAAATGAAACTACCAGTACCAGATTGCTGATTCTTCATCCCTTCTTTCTCAGAAAGAGATTTTTCTATTTTCTCCATTTTCGTTTAGAATTTTTGGGGAAACTGTTTCTTAGTAAATTCAAATTTTTATGTAGATTGCAAATGCTGCCTGATTTTTTTTATATAACAGTGGAAAACTAAGATACCCATTTGTATGTCACAATTGTGAAGGTCTTTTAGGTAGACTGGGTGAATTAAAGAGTTAGAAATACGGTACAATTGTATATTTAGTAGGTAGCTGTATAATAAGAATTAAGGATTAAGAAATGAAAAACGGTAAAATGTCCACCTCTACGTACCTATCAAGCTTGGTTCTCGGTAAAACATAAGAAGAGACAACAGTTTACTAAAGCTTCTACTCAGCAATTGTCGACCCATCAAATATAAAAAAAAACTTTACCAAATAATTTAGTACTTTTTGTAAGTCAAGTTAAGTCAAGTAGTCAATTGAAAAGCTAGCTTTTCAATAGTAAACCACGCCAATTTGGAAGCCACGCCAGAAATAATAGTATGTCACAGTTAACAAAGGAATACAAAACAAAATATCCCTACAAAGCAGACGAAGTTGACAAATTCAATAAGTAATAATATATATTTATGGAAGAGAATCTATTACACAGCAACGCCTCTACCTAATTAGACCATAAACCATTCACATCTACCGTTTTATGATATTACCTGCGTAAATTACCTTCACGGCGTTAGATTTATTTAATGTTCCCAAGGTCTTAGGTCGTGATAAATACCTAGATACTGAGTCTAGTATGCACCTGTTCAACACATAAACATAAATATTAATTTACCTAGGCATAAATACACCCTTATTTATAGCAAGGCTGTAAGTACGATACTTTTACTGTTAACTTTTAAGTGAAACCTATTTCTAGATTCTCGTTTACCTATTTAAAAGTATTATTTTGGGGCAGCATGTCCCATAAGTACTTAAGTTGATTCTGAAAATATTTTCTTTCTGAACAGTTAAAGGTAATTCAGCGTTCCAATACGTCAAAAATATTCAGACGTAGGTAGGTACACAGTCGGTTTAGCCCAACGTGTAAAGAGCTCACACATAGGACCCAATTAGTTTAAAGTCAAATTTCCGTAGTGCTTGGCGACTGGACTGCTCCCAATTGCGCAGTCTTTTTTGTGCCTTTAGACTTAAGTCATTCTGTTTCCCGTATTAAATTCACCGAAGTGAGTAGAAACTACCGTTTTTTGTTTACATGGTTGTATCTATACTGTAGATCCTAACTTACAGGAGTTGCAACGGTTTTGGGAGGTTGCGGGCTTGTTCCATACAAAAAAAAACGTTGCTCTAGGTACATAGGTAGGGAATTTAAATAGGTATGTTTTAGGGTTCTGTACCCAAAAGATATTAGATACTAAAACTCGGCTAGCCCGCATGGCTTGGTTAGTTATTTCTGTAAACTCTTAAAATCAAAACTGTGTTTTTACAGTTTTACACTTCGGTTTTTCTTTTTTTTAATTTTCTCTATTTTATATTATTTTAAAGTCTTATCACTGCAATTTAAAGTACCTACCTAAGGTCTTGTCTGGATTGTTGCCTTGTTGAGCAAAATTAGCTTTGTTGCTAAAGCGGGAAATCCTATAGTAAGGATTTCATAGTCTAACCAGTCCTAATACAAAAAATAAATCCCATTGAACAATTTTCATAGTTTCGTATAAAATACTTCTAAATATTTCAATCAATTTAGTAAAGTTTGAATTAGTTAGGGACTGTTACGGTTTCGTATTGTCATGACTCTGCGTAGAGCGACGGCAAGATCTTAGGCTTACATTTATCCAAGTATTTAGTACTGAATTACTCATTGTTCAGTTCATGTATAAGTACATAATATTTAAGTATGTAATATTTGCTTAATACAATTTGTCAATGTTTGATACCTATTAGAATATTGATGAGCGGTAACTTTGAACAAAGCAATTAGACTATGGTAGATGTACCTACCAGATAGAAGTAGATAAACAAGATAATAAATCAATGATATTTTTCTTCAAAAATACATAGTCAGTTTCTCAATATCTTCTGATAATATTAAACAAGCTTGTTAACTGAATAAATACCGTGCATCTTTAAAAAAGAGTACATAAAGCCATCGAAAACGTGTAAAGTCAATTATCCACTTAAATAAATCGTTTAACGCACATTTTACATCCAATAACAACATAGATTATTGCATCAATAAACAAATTGACCCGTGAAGCTGGCCTTTATTCTAAGAGTCAGTAGCTAGTCCATAAGTATAATGTAGCGTATCCACTCATACTAACTACGTCACGTCTAAACTGGAAGATAAAACATCAAACAAAAACAAAGAGGTTTATTTACTCGTAACCAGAAATTCTTAACGGTCTTGGAGCATTCAACGAAAAGTGTCGAATTGTCACAGACCAACAACAACCCGACACCCAAAGGGTTCCCGACGGTTTGTTGTCCGAACGCGATTCACACGGGCGCGTGTTTGCTTCACAAACAGTGCGGCAACGACTGAGCAATTATCACTTACCTGTGACACGCGATCACAGCACTGCACAGATTTATAGTCGATAAACTTGTATCATCACTTTTACTGTGTTGTAAATTAATTATGTGCACTATTTATGGTTGCGCGTGAGGCCGTTGGTGCGGCCGGTCGCGTCGGCGGCGTGCGACGTAGTGGCTGTGCTGGGCGGGCGGGGCCTGCTCGCTCCAAGCGCTCCGGTCGCTCACTCGCTCCGACCGCTCAAGCGCGCGCCGATACATCCCTCGCCTTATCCTCTAATACATTAGGTAATCGGAACCCGGGAAAATTATCGACCCCACACTCCCCTTTCTTTTCGTCTTGGGGAATTTTGAGTTTGCTGACAAATGATTTCTATTCGAGGAGCGTTCATTTATGTCGACAGTGCACAATATTTTATTTGCGATTTTTTTTTGTATGTAGCTTAAAACTAAATAAGATTTGTAACATTTTGAACAATAATTATATATACTTTTGAGTAAACTTCTAATTTTTCCTACAATCAAAACATTTTAGTGAATATACAAAAAAAAAACTTTAACCTAAATGACATATCATCGTAAAAACAGCATTTATCCTAGATAGATGCAGCTACGAACTTTGAAGTAGCTCATTCCTTTTATGACCAAGGCTACCATTAAAGCGGGATTTTTGGAAATCCTTTCGAGAACATAAAAACGGGGAATGAGGGCCAAAGGGTATCAAGTGGGACTCTAGTGGGAAACAAGAATTTAGTAAGAAAAATGGAGGCAAAATATGTGAGAATGAAGGTAAATAAAGAAGTAATAAAATCAGTTCTGCTTCTCTTACGAACATTAACAGTCCCGTTATATAAATAAGTGCTTCACCATACACTTAGCGCACTCGTAATTATTCAAATTAATTTTATATGTCGTAAAATTTAAGGGAGCCATAGTTTACCTTTAGCGCGCGCTTTAATAGCAGCGCGATTTCTATCTTGCTTTTTATTTTGATAGTAAATCTAAATATTTGGGTATGTTAATCAAATGGTACCAACGTTTCTGTAAACTTGTTTTGTTTTTCCTGATTGTATTTAAAGATTTTTTTTAGTAAACATTCAGAGCAGTCTTCAGGTGTTGTTCTTCGATACTGTCAAAAAATTTGGGAAAATGAACAGTAGATAATGAACTTTTGTTGTGTTTTGAATGAATAAATGATGAATTAATTTGAGTCTTGATTAACAAATAATGTAAAGTCTACCAAAACCTTAGTACGTATACATATATAGTCAATAGGAAGACGTACCATTCATAAAGAACATAACTATTATAACTGAAACAAACACAAGCCTTTTACGCACGCTATACATATAACCATTAAAGTTTATGATAGGTATAACTAATGCATAACATTCAGAGTCACACCATTCGAGTAAGTACCTACCAGTACTAGGCATAGTGCCTATACCTAATGGATGTAGGTAACTGGGTTTTATTCAGTCATATATCAATGTTGAAAAATTATGCACATTTTATTTCCCTGTGCGACACATAAACTATGAAAAACTGAGGTTGTATTGAATAATATTACGTCCCGTGGGCAGTTAAAATGCTTTTATCCTGCTTTGAATGTTGGTTACGTTTATAAAATATGGTAACATATAAAGGGAAGTGATGTGTTTTGTGGGATTTTAATTGATTTCTATGGATTCTAGATCTACTACTTTCTATGACTTTCCTTAAAATTATCCACAGGATAACTATTTGGTATTTTATAATATAAGGACCCTTACAAATTAATTCGAATTGCTCAAACTAGAGGACTCATTAAAGAGAGTAGACCGTGCTTCAGACAGGTCATAATCCTGAATTGCTTTTTGTCTTAGATAGACAAAATTGCATCTGAATAAAAGGAAGGTTTCTAACCTTAGCTGAACTTAAATTCGTAAAATAGGATTCAAAATAAACAAAAATACAAACCAAAATGCTTCCCTAGAAATCTAACATTATTCCTCCGATTAGTTCAATACCTTTTGGGATTTTCAGGCACAACGTTATGATGTGTCATGCCACCATAACCTCAGCACACCAGTTGCCCAAGAACATCTACCCGCATTAGAATAGGAACATAATTAATGTTAAATTATGCTTTGACATGCTCCTTCCTCACGGCCCTGATTGCGTCCTAGCTTTGCTGAAGTATTTACCGACAAAGTCGGAATCGAACCGACAGCCTAGCATTATTTATGAACGCGCACGCCAAAAACATAAGGTTTCCTTTCGAGAACATCGTCTCACTTACAAGTGAAATCGACGAAAAGACTTGTAAATCTCATTCACGACTTTATAACGAAGTAGGCTCAAGTAAATTAGTGACAAATAACATTGTTGTGAACTAAATTCAATTGTTTCCACGATCAGCGAAAACGGAACGGAAAGGCGAACACGTTTTTGTCTTAAGCACATTATACGCGATTTTATGATGTGTAATTGAGGTTCAAATTAAAATGAGATCATTATCATAGTCGGCGGGCCTTCTTAGATGGTGTTTATTCACTTTTAATTGTGAACTTTTGTTATAATGCCTTAATGATGAAGCCACTGTTCGGTAAATTATTTTATAGATGTGTTGCAAGGTAACAAAATTACTTTAGTGGTCTATAATACGGTGCCACTACAGGCTTTGTAGTAAGCGGGCAATACTGTTTGTTTTATAAAGTGCCGCTAATAAACCCGCGACCACACGAACCCACATTTTTAACCTTTCATAAAACTAGCTGTGTTGGTTTTACGATACAAATTATATGATTTTATTGAAGTCGTGTGACATTAGTACGCTTTCATTCCTTTTGAAAGGGATTTCCTTATAGCTTTACTATCGTTGATTAATCGCAAGAAGGTACTAACTAAATTTTCTTTGGAATTTCGTAAAATTTCGAACATAGAACACAACATCTCGAGTTGACTATATGTACCTAATCCTCTATAGATAAAAATGAAGGTATGTATAGTACGTACGTACCGTAAAAACTAAAAGTCTAATGTGTATACCTACTTTTAATTAAACTAAATGAAAGCCCTTCCTAACAGAATTACTCGAATGGAACAAATAAATCCCAACCGTCAAGTTTTATAGCGTCAAAATAATTATAATAATTTATTTATAATTACAGCAAGTATATGATGCAAAAACTGCTAACTTTATGTACTTTAGTACCTAGAATACGTAGAATAATTGTTGTTTAAGTAATAATTTCAAATAATAGCTCTTTGAAATTACTATGTAGATTAGTTACCTTAGGTTAGATCTATTAACTGGTGCGATGTTCTAATTAATTCCTGTATAATATAATTAACAGCAAATAAAATGTTAATCCATCACACAGTGTTGGTCGTAGATGTCTAGATAATTGTAGTAATTTGGTTTAATGACTAAAATATATTTTATCTAGATAGGTATAAAGTAATAAGACGATTCATATCGTTGGTTGCGCTAAGTTTATTTCTTTGTAGATAGAAAATGTAACATAGGTAAGAACTGTCTAGGTAATGTCTAGACAAGGTCAATGTCTTGATTTTATTGTACGTTGTAGGCAATTGCGATGATGACGGGCTATGAAAATTTAAAATCTAGTTAATCCATCAATTACTTAATTAAGAAAATTTGACACATATTTTTGTCTTTTGAAAAACTCTGTTTAGGAGACGGGCATTAAAATAAAAATGAGTCATCTACCCTATGATAAAATATAAAATCTGTACTGTAACCTAGCTGTGATATTCAAAAGTACTATAATTTATTTAAAAAAGGCATTATTTAAGTCTTAGGTTGTCCAAGACGTGCCGTCCATCGCCCCACTTTAAGATAAACCATAGGTACTGACCAAAATTGTTTCATAATATTTAACTGTAGGTATTTCTTACTAATGGGAGGGTTGAAAATCCTTTAAAGAAAATCCCTATAAGATAAATCTAAACAATGTTCAGAAAATCAACTCAGTCTAAGTTTTTTCTTATTTCATGTAGATTTATATGTCACCATATATTGTATCTATTAAAAAGATAAACGTTGATAGTTTCTAAAGTAATTCAAATGAAATTATTCTCTATTCTTTAGCTATTATAAATGGTTTTATTACAGCGCATTGTAACGAATCCTGCGAGGCTGCCTTGCAATATTTAAACAAAATGTATTTGTAGGCATGCGTGCCTCGGTGAGGCGAACGCGTGCCACATTCCTCGCCGTATTGACTTGCCCCGACACAAAGTAACTTTGCCCGCAGACATACAGACAGACGTACAAACGTAATGTTGCTACAATTTTGGATTTTTTATCCATGTGGAACCTTATTAATATCAGAATAAAGAAAATAATGCGTTGACCTTAAATAATATTGTACCTAATTATTCAAAGTGGGATAAGACAAAAAATATAAATAACAAAAACCGAAAGATATCATAAATCCGTGGATACGTACAAATTGTACTTAATAAACATTATTTTGTTTTATTTCAAACAAACAAATCGAAAAGTTCCAAAATATTCAAAACAAAGCCGCAAATAAATCAAAAGCAGGTAAATTTATTACATGTGCATGCGAAATGAAATAATTGCCCAATTAAATAATACCTAATTGGAAGGAGTCAAATCGGTCGAAATGATGACTTCACAAAAATACACTTGGAAGTTAAAATTATTGTAAAAAATCTACGATAACTAGATATTATTTCTAAGTAATTCTAAGTTTCTAATATTTAGTTTAGTTACGTTATGCGACTTGCTCACGTTTCTGCTTGACGAAGTAACTCGGCTGATTTGAAGGCACACCAGGGTCTCAAAACATTAGTCTCTAGACATGACATCCGACAAGACTTCACGTGGATGGGTATGCGACGGTTGTTACGCTGAGTTCTCTTAGTCAAAATGAGGTTCCTACATAAAGAAAAAGTATTTTTTTCACCTGAAAAAAATTGGATTAGGTACCTACTTATATAGGTAACTACTTAACTGTGAATCTACATATGCAACGTCACGCCTTTTATCCGAGAAGGGGTAGGCAGAGGTCCACATTAAGGCACGTAACATATTGTAATATTTTCCCAACAAACCAATCTCGCCCCCTTATCTCCATAAAATACGCCATCAACAAGCCAACTACACAAAAATTCATATCACAATCGTTTCTGCTGTCCATACGCAGGGATCTTAGTTAAGATTGTGCGGCTGTTTGCAAAGTGCGCCGCTAATTGCCGGTCAGACGTCGCACCTCACAGCTGATTTTATATTGTACATGTAGCTATGTAAGTACACGTTGATATACGGCAAATATACCTCGAATCTCTATCAGAATTGTAGGTAATTTAAGCGAGTTTTTTGGGAATGATTTTGTATTTTTTCCCCTTTGAGGATAAAGTAAAATAGTTACAAAAATTAGAAGTTACACAAGGATTTTAAAATTATTTCTAATGAACAATAGGTATGAAAAACATAATTTGCATATCATCCGTTAGTTAAATAATGAAAAAATATTAGATACGGATTCTTTGTTTTGTCAAAATAAAGAATCTTAGATAACACTAATTAAAACTTAAGTGTGACGTCATTTGATCTATTTGATTAATAATTCTTTGATGCTGTAAAAATAAGTGTAAATTATTGTTAATAAATCTACCAGACGAACAACAATAAACATTTTACACGCCATCCCTCCTATACCTTTTTTTAAGTAGGAAAAATCATCCAATGACTTCTCCCGCCTTGGGCGAGGCGAGAGGGAGTGTAAGACTCTTACTGACTAAAAACCACGCCGTTCCTACTCCTGCTTTTCGAGCTGGAGCCACGGTAAACACGCTAGGTAGTTCAGAGCTCCGGATATCCCTCCTATACCCAAATTAAAGCTATGTTAAGTTCAAAGACTAAATTCAAATAATACAATCTAAAATAAAACAAAGAAAATACAAATAGCAAAGATAGTCCAAGTAGACAACGTCAAAGTTTTTAATATTAACAGTAATGCAGAATCGTTCGCCGGTCCCTATCCGAAGTAATTTCGGAACGAAGTGGATTGTTTTTCTTGGGTCCCCGATTGGATTTATCTCAAGTTTTATGACGTCTCACATCCCCGTCGTAAACTTTAATACCGGTTGGCTACCGCACTCTACAACAATACCTACGTATACATAGCTTATGTTAATCTTAGTCCTACAACTCCTTGGATTTTTAATAAAACCAGCGATGTCACTTTTATTAAAATATTAATAACGACGATGCTCTCGTCCTTATTCATAAATGGTACGTTCTAAAAAGGATTTTCATAATATCTTATTATCATATTATCTATTGACACAAAACTAGTGCCTTGCATAGCATTGGAACATATACCTGAATCTTTGACATTTAAAGACCTTTTTAGAATTCACTTCTCTTTCTATAATTTTATGGTAATTAGTCAGGTAGCGTTTTACAAACAAGCTATCTAACACCTCAAAGCATTTTAAATAGGTATTTATTCCAAAATAAACTAATTCTATAAAACCTGAAACTGTAGACTAATATCAATTAATTCAACGTTACTTTATCGATGCTTGTAGATTGTAATTGATGTTATAAATCACTATGTTTGGGAGCAGCGAATTTATTTACAACGATCCTCAATTAATTTACTGTCCACAATTTGCATCACTGCAATTTAAACTGGCAACAGAGTCGTATATTTCTTTTTTCTTAAAATAGCCACTCACACAAAATCTGCATCTCAGATGAAAGTAAAATCTCTTTGTCTAATTTAAAAACGAAACTTGTTTCTTCACTGGAAGCCAAACAGTGCATAATATTATGCGTTTAGCACCCAATATGGAAAAGGCAACAAACAGAACATCCTTGTCAATAGCGTTCGAATAACAAACTCACCGAAAGCTGCCAAAAGGGTTGTTTTGAATAACAAAGACAATTCGGTAGCCGTATCTGTAAAAACTTCTTTTGCATGCCGTAACGTAAATATTTATGTGGACAATAGTGCGAAGGAAGCGTGACTACGTCTACAATATGCCCCCAGTTGGCTTTCACTTTCATTTTTTTAGTAAACCCTTTTATCAGTTAGCTACTGCCGATTCTAATTTGCATAACACTGGGCAAAACAATAAAACACGCGTTTATTTGAACGCGAAAAGTGAAAACAAGGTTCAAGGTGAATACGTCAACTTGTGGCCAGTTGATGTTTTGGTTTCTCGTGCATTGCACGTCACATGTCGATATTATAACTGTGTCTAACTTAAGATTGTGTCTGTTGTATGAGCGAGTGAAATAGTGTATAGAGAAGTTATTAACACTGGCCTGAAACAGTCAGTTCTGTTGAACTAAGGTACTGGTATTGTGATTTAAGTACTTGTCATTTAACTAACTCCATAAATATAAGCAGCTTATAGCTTCTCTAACACAATTCTTGAAATTCTAAGAACTCCCTCATGATTGTGTTCTTCCGTAACAATTACGTCTAATGTATTTCGTGGAATCGTACTCATCAAACTGTGTAGGTGCCATTACAGCGTGGCAACACCACGGTTAACGAATGTAATTCCCTTTCTACGAGACTATCAGTACCTCGTATTAACACCAATCAGCTGATACTCCGTTATTCCTGTCACTCTCGTTTTATGATGCCTCTATAACTTCACAAATTAGTCAAACGTTAACTCGGGACGAATCGCCTTTGGGTGCAATAAACGCTGGCCGGATGATCAGAATGCAATTTAAAAAAATATGAAGTGAAATAAATGACTTTATAATTGTCTGCATAAGGTTGATTTCTCAACACGTAACAGTTGAGGAGTTAGGTCGTTTTAATGGTGTGTCAGTATGCAGTGAAGATCTGTTAATAAGTCGGATACACACAGTATGTTTGCATGTTCTATTACATCACTTTGAGCCGGCTTAACGAACCACGTCCTAATGTTTAGTGTATATGAGACTTTAGGGTCGATATTTGATATTAAATATTAGTTGATTGTTCACATTTTTTGTGCGCCGGCGACGTTGTGAAGCTTGCGATGACAAAGTGTGAAACGTGAATTGACGGTAATTGTTTATTCTATGCGTGTTTAAAAGTATCTTTCAATAAATAGCTCCTACTCGTGGGTCCCTTTTGACCGTGGTAATCATAGCGTAGCGAGATAAGGTTTGCTGTTTACGTAGCGTTAAGAAAGCCTAATTAAAATTGACCGTTCATGAATGCAACAGGAAAATTAGGTCAAGGGGTAGGTAGAAGTTAAGTCATAAAGCTTGTTTAAAATTCCATTTGTCAGCTGTCGGTCTGCTGCGATACGAATAATAGATGCGGTTTGGTTTATTGGAGGCCCATATAACTCGGCCGGCGAGTCCGAAGCCGTCTGTTAGTCCAATTTGAAACACAACCGAGGCTAGTCAGTGTTTTACGTTAATATTAACAAAATGTTTTAGTTGTGAATGTGTTAGAATAGTGTTTGTAGTGTTATTTTTATTTAGGTAAGTCCTACATGTTTATATCCTACGTGGATTTATCTACTGTTTAAGCTTTAGTTATGTCTCTTTAATACATTAAATAGAATAATGTCTATAGGTGTTTAACTGTGTCTATCATTCCATTTACTACCCAACTTTCTTTTAGTCTAGAATGGTCTGTATATTCACCGCTAACTACCTACCGACAAATATCTATCTACACAAGATTCTATTATCCTGTGATATCGAATCTTGCGTCCATAACAGAAGGTAGGGCGTCATACTAAAGAGAGAGAAATCAGTATCTTCCTCATCAATCTAATAGATAATTTTTCAAAAGTAATATAATTATGTAGGTATGAAACTAAACAAAAATGTGTGAATTCTTAGTAATGATTCCCACAGTTGTTTTAAAGCAGTGTTTACTATCTGTTTCAGTTCATCACAATTATGTTTACTTGAAGAATTCCGTTGAAACAACTGCCACGCAGCTGTGTTGAGCCCCGCTACAGTCTACGAACAAAACGAAAACTGTTCGCTACAAAATGGCGCACAGAAACAAACCGGTTTAAATATTTATTTATTTAATATCGACTTTATTTAGAGGTAAGATATACTACTGCATATTCTTCTAATATATAGTGTTTTTCTACATAATTTACCAACTAAAAGAAAATTAAAATGTATCAGCTAGGTAAAACAAGTTATACCCACATCGAAGCTAGCCATAATTAATACATTTTTTACTGAAATATGTACTTAACTAAAAACAATACAAGCTGTTTCATTTTCTTAATCGTATTAATTATCATAAGTTAAATACTTAACATAAATCTACTTATAAAATGAGCAGAATTAAAGGTAGCGTAGCAGAAAGGCGTGTCTACAAATTCAAGTAGGTAGGGTAACTGGTTCTTAATGAATAATTTGTGCCATTATTATTTTATTTAATACCGAATAGGTACTGGTCTCTTATATATTATGTATCTATTTATTTATACTTGTTAGAGTTGAGCTGTTGTGGTGGCCCAGAGGTTTAAGACACCCGCTCCTCATGCATAAGGGTTCATGCATGAAGAGCGGTTGTCTTAACCCGTCATATGCTGGAGGACTGACCAGTGTAAGACACCAGTTTTTCAGTTGTGTCCCATATATCCGCAGACGAAAGGTTAAGCCTCGAGGTTCAAAATCTACCAACGGCAAGTACTAATGTGACTTTTTCCGAGTTTTATGTACTTTCTAAGATTATTTAGACTTTTTAGTGAAGGAAAACATCGGTTACGTTTTGGTTACTTAAGGATTACTTAGCTCCCTGTACTTTGAAAGTAGGATATAAAGGAACAGGAACAACAAAGTCTTCAGAAGGAAAACTTTGGAGTCACGTTTAACAGCTACTTCTAGTACATTAGATAGTTGAGTGCATTGTCATGTAGGTACCGAATGTTACAAAGTTGGATCCCACTGTTTAACTAAATGTGGACTACATAAGTAGACTATATCCAGTACGTGGAAGAACCCACATGATTTCTAACTGTATATTTTATTACATACTTTAATTTCTTAATCTAATCATTGAAATAAAACCTTATCTAAATTGTAAAGAAATAAAAACTGTATATTTTACATCGATATCAAAAATCCCGCCTCATTACATCAACTGAGCTTGCTGGCTAGGCTAATTTTCCGCTACGTTAGATTTTACCCATCAGTTCTGTAATTCTATCCTATAAAAGTTTAGACAGGTATGTATAAGGAAATATTTTGAGTCATATAAATCTGAGAATGACATATAGCGTTACACTCTCATTAAACCAGTTCAATAAAAGAACAAAAATATTTTCCTGTTGATAATTACACACTAAAACAATGCTTTGTGAAGTAGAAATTTTCCCAACCACAAACTATGTATCTGCCCTTTAGTTTGACAGCGTGACGTCACGGCCATTGCGATAGAAAGTACACAGTACCAGCATTACTGCTTACTTTGTCTGTTAAGTAACGCTTTATTTACCGTAGTACACTTTCTAACTTACTTGCAGATCTAAAACCTAGTTGTTCGTTAATGGTTTATCTAGATGGAAATAGATTATGTACTGATTTTGCTGCATTCGTTTCTGCACGTTTAGAATAACTGATCAAAAATAAAAGCTCGGAACTGCCTGGGCCGATATATTTCGTTAATTATTTTTATTGCGCTTGTAAGGTAATTTTGACAAAAAATATAACATGAAAAATCACCAAGAAGGTCGATAAATTGTAACTACTACTAGTAGTATATTTGAAAGAAAATGAATTGGATAAGACACATCACGAAGAGATAGCTTTTAGGCAAGCCACATAACTTAGTATAGTGCGTCAGTCAGGTACTGGAAAAATATTAGACACGTATTTTAACAATACTCAGATAAAACGAATCAAAGTTTAGGAGTGGGAGTAAAAACGTCATATACTGTAAGTATACAATGTACCTAGTCGAAGTGACGCCACTCGATATTTTAAATTAATATATCCTCGGAAATATTTCATTCCGTAAGAACATAAAAAAATACGTGTCTACTGTTTTAGAGTACAATCTACAAGACGGACATTACACTAAAAATAAGTCATCCACCCTATTACGGGACCAAGTCTAGTTCTACCCGAGTTTTGTATCGTTACAGCTAGACAGCAACTAAAATATCAAGGACTATACAACCGATGGATTCTATCAAAGTCTTATTACCTACATCGTTACCTATATCAATAAAATCAATAATTACAATTACGATGCCTTTTATAGCCTCTTAGCACAGTATATCTAATTACTACATGAATGTAAGTTAATTAATTTTAAAGGTTTCAATAATAATTAACAGTTATAGAATGTATTCAATAAAATATTAACTTTATTGTAAAGAACTTTATGCTATCGTCCGACGCCTAATTTTTGATCATTACTTTGCAGTTTAACTTTATTCACGCGCTTAAGTGATAAAGATCTACATAGATCGACACGGGATATCAGATGAACAATATACCAAAAAAAATGAGTTTAAAATAAAACAGTGTATCTATCTATATTTTAGATTATCCAAACAATACTTAAATTGAAACAAATGTTACTGAAAACATTAATGAAAAGCACGGGCCCGTCTCCCGACGGCCCAAAAGATTTAGACATAAGCTTAGAAAAATAGGAGTCATATCTGACAACAATTATTTAACACTGCAGAAAAATAAATATATCAAAATGCTGAAGTGATTTAAAAATATCTCTGTTTAAAAGCAAACGTAACTTTTATAACATTATTTCTGTTAGGAATAAAACAAAAATAGTTAAACTAAAATCAATTGATGCTACCAAAATGTCACAAGCACCAACAAGTATTAAATATATATGTAATACAATATATTAATTTACATAGTTTTTCCCATATACCCGTGAATCCGTCTTTTGTGGCCAGTGTCAAATTTCACACAAATTTTAGAGAAATAGAGACCTCCGTGTTATGTGTAGATGCGAAGTTTATACGGAAGGCGACAAGTGACATTACAAGCGAGCGTACGTGCATAACATACACATTAGTTGTCGTGTATTCTCTTTGAATAGAATCCGGTACAAAGGTCCAACTGATTAGGTGCAAAAGTGAAGATTTTTCCGATTTTGTTAATCGTCTTGGCTGCGGCTGTATGAGACAGAATAGAATATTATAGTACTGAGTCTTGTCTAGAATAGTATATTAAACTAGCATATTTGGTATTTAATTTTAGGGTCAGGTTGCAATTTCCCCATGCCCATGGTTTAATTTTATGTAGAGCGAGGTTATTTATTTATTTCTTAACTTTCTTAACTTTTATCAGCCATGGCCGTCCCACTGCAGGGCAAAGGCTCTCTTCCCTCCTTCCACGCTTCTCTTTCTGGGAGCGAGATTCTTAGATGTAAATATAGGTATTGAAATTAAAGTTTCAACTTCGTAGCGCTTTCAAACAAACAATTATTTCAGCTTTGTTTTGTTAATAAATACATTTAATTTTGGAACTTCTCCTTTCAAGAAATTTATGCTAAATAGTTTAACATATTTTTTTACTAACTTACACAATTGTCGAACCTATTATTGTCTTTGTCTTCCAATCAATCCTTCCTATCCAAGTAAATCCGTATACTTAATAGTACCTTCGTACACACTTAAGTACTTGCATTCGATTTGTTAGTGAAAAGCTTCACTAGCTGTAGGTACCTTACAATTGGAAACTCGTACTCCAACCCAGGTGTCTATAAGACAAGTAACTACTTTCCATCAGGTTCATAGTAGACCAGTTTGTTAACCTGTTTGTGGAAAAGCATTGAAGAATTTTCACTGTCCAACTAAACATGATTCTCCACCCAAATGGCATCTCAATTTCTATATGTAATAAATATTACCTATTTATTATCAATCCATCATTTCTAATAGCCATAAAATTAACCCTGTGTAAAAGAACCTGACATCAAATCCAAAGGATTTTCAGGCCTTGCGGATAAAAGGTTAGGTAATGTATTTTTTGTTGGTAAATAAACCACCGTGAACGTAAAATATATAAATAGGTAGACAAAATTCACCATGAGGAGCAAAGAAAAAACTAAAGGAAACCAAATGTCACTTTACATCCGATGAAAATCGTAGCACATAATTTACAAAAATCTCCATAAATGGCACTTTTTATACCTACCGCTGTACTAAAAATAATATTTTATCAAGTGGTACCGGGTAGGGTCGTCGACGTATCTCATTTTAATCTGGGTGGGTATTTTTAAGTCGATAAATTTGGCCTGTCATTCTACACATGTGGAGGTTTCGGTGTGAGATAAGACTCAGCCCGCCTCTCGCTTCGATGCATAAGCCGTCGTAAAATATTATCCTGACCGAGACATTTATGAGCTGACTTGAGATAGGTACCTACGTACCGTGGAATCATTTTTAAATTTTAAATATATGAGTATTATGTATATATCGTTTGGTGATCGGTTTGAGAGCAACTGCTGAATATGAGACCGCTCGTTCGAACTTGAAGTTAAAGGTCAATTTATTAGGAATAGGCTACCTATATTGGATTTTTAAATTACAAATCCAATTTTCATCAGTTACTACTACTCAATAAATAATCTTACGTGGTGAGTCACAGGTCCTGTATTTGAGTCTAAATACAATTTTAAAGTATACAAAAATATCATAATAATACAAATTATAAACACACAAACCTATACACATGTGACCTACTAGGTAGATACGTATGATATAGGGTAGATATTATACCAATGGGTTCCAAAGTAATTTAATTAATTAAGGTTTATTATTACAAACGTTGGCATTAATTTTATGATGATGTTGATTACCCGTATTAGGAGTTAATATTGATTAATCAATTTATTGTATGAAGCTTGCAATTTACGTTTAAAATTGACGTCATCGCTTGGTATATAACACCTACCATACTCGCTAGCGCTAAATACGGTTTATATTATAAATTTTGAAATGGCATCACGCCTGACTCTCATTTATTAGTTTTCTTGGTAGGTATGATTATGTTCTAACGTTTTAATACAGAAGTTGTCTTCCGTAAAAGGTAATACAGGTTTGCATGTCGATAACAGTTACGTACCTATATGCCAGGGCCTGGTATGTCGCGCGCCTCAAAGAGCCATCAGACCAACGTAGATAGGGCCCCATCTAATAATGCTGATGCCTGATCTGGAGCAGTGGACTACCTAGCAGATTTACCGGGGCTCCGTCGGGCTTGAAATGTGGGAGTAGGAACGGGGTGGTTTTTTTAGTCAGAAAGAGTCTGAGTCTCGTCTCGCCCAAGCCGAGAGAAGTCATTGGATGATATTCCCCCCTAGAAAAAAGGCAGTTATGTAACTTTACATTATCTTGGCTAAAGTAATAGAGACGTTCGTTTGTTGACACGTCGGGCACACAAAAGCTAGAAAAATGCCATAATTTTGATAAATTGCAACAAAATAATGCGTCAATCGAATCTCCGGGTGCATTCATCACACGGGCTATCATTCCGCTCGTAAAACTTCACTAATGTCCCTAGTAATGTCCCTAATACTTCGCTTGCTCTATATCTTTATTAACAATTCACTCACGATAGATTCTTTCCATTCAAAAGCTTTATGTCCCAAGTTACGACGCCCTTACAACTTTCCTTTTATCCTCAACTATTTTCTGAAAACACTGTTTTCTTTATGCGATTTAATACGCCATATTTTTGTTAAGTGACTCCATAGCTACGTTACAAAGTTGCGAATAATAAAGGGGATAAAAAATATACAAGTGCGAGCATAATTCTCGTTCAAAAGACGCTTCGTATAAATCAAGTGTGCTTCTGCCCTTTTTTCGCTTTAAAATGGTTTTTTGCTTTTCATATTTTATTATCACATTTTATTAATAAAAGTGCGAGTTTTAAATGGCGTGTTATGTGTAAGAAGTTTACTTTGTAAAGTTAATCTTTAATGCTATTATGTACACTACGTTACCTACATGACACTGTTTCAATAAATAAGGAGAAAAATATTCACAGATTCATTATTCCAGTTACTGTCGTGTCCAGATAAAATATTGAATTAATCCAGACAGTACTAGCTTTAAACACATTCCTAATAAAAGTACATATTTATAAACATGATGTAGGTATTCATTTCATATCTGTAGACTCAATTGAATGTAAAAGCATCTTATATTACATTAGGAGTAGGGCTTTTCTATTCAATTTAGTATCTGAATTAGGTGATTTTCAAGAATTTTCAACAGCATCTTTTAAATATTAATTTGTATTTTTTATTACTATTTACTTACAGTATTATATAAGCATCTGCCTTTATCTACACTCTCCAAAGACGTGCATGTTAATGGATCGAAGCCGAGGGCGGGGTGCGGCGAAGATTTATCTTTTCCAATACGTTGTGGGAATGCGAGGGTCCGTCGCCATGTTCCACTCTCATTTAGACACCGCTGTTCAAGTGGCTTTTATTTATGAAGACACGGTTAATCTAGCGAAGTACCAACTGCGGTGAAAAAAATTAATGAACTCAATCTTTATCCAATCGCCGACATGTGTTTTGGTTTGGGTTGGTTTTAAAAGAAAATGTATTTTTTATATGTTTCTAGATACTTTTTGCTCAGATCCGCTACGCAGGTGATGTGTAGAAAAGATTGCATAGAAAACCGTTATTTTTGTTTGTTATTCACATCAATAATACATGCTTTGTCTGTTTACTTTACAATGATGTTAAATGTTAATTGAATACTACATTTTTTGTTCTAGGTATATTCTCAGTAGTAATGAATGTAGGTAATCTAATACATGTTCTACTGTTATCTACCAATACCAAAGTACCATAATTATTGCATATGTTGCATTTTCTAAATATCTAACTGACTGGGTTAGCACTGCCTGGTTTTTACTAAACTAAAGTCATCAAAGCATAGTAAATGCGATGCTGCTACTCAAGCCAACGTGACAGATTCAACTTGATATCATTGATTTTTTGAACTAATTCCATCAATTTGTTGCTCATATCCCTAATGAGTTAATGAGTATCTTCACTTTAAACTTCCCTCAATGACAATCACAAACCGTGTGACATAACATTCAACCCTAAAATTAGCCCACAATCGCCATTCCCAATGACCTTAAACCCCAAATCGTTCAATCTGTCGACCGTTATAGTCCACTCATTGCCGCCATAAACTCATTAAGCCACATAACCGACCAATCGAGCTTTCCAATCATGAAATTAAAATTACGTCCCCTTTATTGCCAGCCGTTACGAGCTGCGAAAAAAGGGGGCATAAATAAAAAAGGGGGGTATAAATAACACACCTTCATAGCAGCACGCGAAGCGAACCCGAGAATGTTGTCGTAAATTATACGCTTATAGCCCGGGGCCCGATCAATACCATTCATTAACGAAAAATGTATCGTTTCGATGTTTCTCGTATCGCTCGTTTGCGGTTTTTAAAATGCTTTTTGGCGTAATGTAAGAATACTCTGTCATAAATAATGACTAAGCAGGTATTATCTTTACGATCCCCGTTTTTACTTTGGCCTTTGTGAACTGTAAATCGTTTTCTGAAAAATAAGAAATTGAAAATCTTGAAGCCAAGGTAAATAAGCAACTGTGTAGAGTATGTGCTGGTAGTATCAGAAGCAAGTTTCATCCCTGAAGAATATTTGTCTGTACTACTATATTCAAATACCTGTAAAGTAAGTTACTAGCTAGATAATAAAGACATCACTATCACTATAGCAATAAATATAAATTACCCTTTATATGAAATGCACACGGATATTTGCATCAGTTTACATTTCTCGGTACCTATCAGTTACCTAAGTGTGAGAGCCACGATTCGTTCAAGTTTCACTACCTCATCTACACAAGCGCCCATTTAACAGTGGGCGCGTATGAGTAGGCAAGAAAATTTTATCTTTATTTTGATGTTAATGTCGGCTTTATGTGTCACTCAAGTTTAGCTAACGGCTTAGTTTAGAAAGGGGTGCTGGAGGAAACGCTGGGGGAGATAAACGGGGATTTTATCGCTAAGGCACTAGATACATAGGGCCACTATAGCCGTAGGTACCGATTACGGGCTTCTTATGTCTTATAAACGACCCCAACTGCCAACTACATGCAACAAAGCCTTAATTTGCATTCTCAATATCAGATTGTGGAGCAAATAAAAGACGATCGGTCGTGACAAAGGTCGATGGCATTCGAGACGTTGCTTGGAACTTTTTCAATGCAATTGTACCAATTAACTTGAACGGACGAAAGTGAAACTCACAAAACCGGGCGGCATCGGCACTCGGCAGCGTTTTTTCTCGGTAGATTTACATATTTATTGGGGCACATTTTATGGAGGCAGCAGAAAAAAAAACCTACGCTCGTTTAATGGACAAAAAGGGTGGCTCCGTGTATATTTATTTTGTCGCATCCTTTTTTACGTGCGAAAGGACGTGGCTGTGTATTTTTTCGGCACCGACGTGGCACATTTGGCGACGCACTTTGCATAAAAATATTGGATCGTAAACTCTATGCCGTTCCACGTAATCGAGCCGCATGTGTCGCAAGAAAAATATTGAAATCATCCTGAAATAAGGTTTTATGAAGACAGATACGACGCGGAGATTGAGATATGAATGCTTTATGGAAAGGTGTTTGCTATTAATAATATGATTTGTGCACCTGCCATATAAGAAAACGATGACTATGAGAAAATATAGTCGAACTACAAAATTTAACGAGATTCTAGCGCGCATAAAATAGGCAATCGTTACCTACTTATGTAAATTGGTTCTTTGTATGTATTACCGAGTCGTTGGAAGCAAACTGGTTTAAAGGAAACAGAATACCCGTGGAGGCACCTAAGGCAGGTTGCTCACGTATCGTGAACCCCTGCGTAAATTAATGCGGCTGTTTCATAAATTACCCACTCACATTAAGATCACCGCCTTAATCTGTAGCATCGCATCATGGAACCAACTGTAGGCAGTCGTTAATGTATTTTGTTTTAGTCTTTGTTATTAAAATTACTCGTATTTTATGATAGCCCGGGGAACGTGTCGTTTTCATCACTAATTTATGCCTTACACTCCACGTGATATGGCTTGCTTTTTATTATTTTCGAACATGGGTGGGCCGAAACTTTGCAGAGCATCACTGGAACACTCCACGTTTTACTGTTCGCAAATATTTGTTTCTCACGTTATTAGCATGAGATAGAAAGATCGTCTTTTTTTAAACACATTCGTTTAATACTTACTTATTTATCCTTACTCATTAAAAAATACTATAAGCGTTATACCATCTCGAAACTACATGCGACACGAGCAGGAAAGACAAGTCAATTTTTTTAAGGAATTTCTATATTCATACTCGCAACACCTGAAAATATCCAATTTAGCTATTACCACCCTATTACCCTATCTTAATTAACAGCTTAATCTCTAACATATCAACTGTAAATTAAAAGCAAAACAACACTCAACATATCCTTACTAAATTCTTCTCTATTAGCAGCAATCACATTCGTATAGAATGTTGGTGACTAAGTAGCAATAGTTGATGGTGAAGCGCTAATCTGATACATTTACACCGGCCATATACTCGCGACTCACGACGGACGATGGCACTCCAGGAATGCACCCAGTAAATCATCAGGAGAACACTAAACCAGTTCTTTAGTGCCCCGTGAGCCTAGGGCTGGCGATACAATATTTCTGTTCGAATGTCTGTTACGAAAATCTATGGAATTTGTTTGGTTTGACGACGATGGTTTACAATTCGCGACGAGAACATTTCTTAAAGTTTTGCATGTTTTGTAAGCACTGCAAAGCAAGGTTGTTATGATTTTAGTAACAGCTGAAAATCTGCTTCCATTTTTGTTACAAACTTTTATATTATGATCACAGTAGTAAGTAGATAAACAATTCGAAATTTTAGACTCTGTTTCTGCACTTTTAGTAATTGTACAAACAATGTGTTAAAACATGCAACAGTTAAGCTAACTAAAACGTACACTGCAGTGGTGCAACAAACTGAAATGTTAAAACTAAATAAAATATTTAACAAGAGTATTGCAAACTTAGCAAAGATACACGTTGCTTACTAAACTCTAATTCTTCATATCAGCAACCCTAGAGCGACATGAGCGGTGGTGTATACGATATTGTTAGTCGTAAACTTGTAATTTTGTTGTAACTAAATCCACGGCCTATCCAACACGCCGTTTTATCTAAAATGCTTTTAAAGTGATAACATGTCTACTATCTATGACATTAGGGTACGTAGCGTGAGTGCTAGCGATAGGGTTGTCTAAATAAATATATTGACGTGATTTGTACGCTGTATCTAGTGTCATAAAAGTGTCTAGTGATCGTCTGCTCGATTTATTGGTGTTATGCTCTGTGACTGTCTACCAATGTTGTTTGTAGATAGCGTATAATAACTTTGTTAGATTTTATTTATACGTAGTACAATCTTCCTACACAGTAAACGAACACATACATTAACAAACAGGTAATAACTTCCATAAAATTTAATCGATCTTAATAAATACGGATGAGTTTAAAACTCGAATAATATTCCCGTCTTATATATTATATGTCGTTACCCCCGGCTTCGGCTAATCGATTTAAAAGACTACTCCACGAGATTAAAAACTCCAAGAAAATTCCGTGGTGTTCATTAATCAGTGGATTAGATACTCGGATTATTTACGAGCAAATCTAAAATGTACGGAATTTAATTTCATTAGGGGACTTTAGTGGCACCATGTTGTCACCCGCTGCGCCGGGGCAGGCACGGAGACGTATTTCACCCAGCTGTCATGAAACAACCAATCGCGAGCGAGGATCGACCGTGCGTTCCGACTTTAAAAATGGTGGAGATAATTTCATTGTATATTATTTGTGACAGGTCGTTATTTTGAGTTTTTATCGGTTCGTGGGTTCAATATTTCTCAAGATATCTTTTGGTCGATACATTAGGTTCAAGTTTTGTTATTTTTTATACTTACTTTTCTTCTACCTACGTTACTTTTGTTGAGTGATGTAGCTTATAGACTTTTTAAATAGATTGTACACAGATAACTAAACTTGTATTTAGTTTTTTCCTTTCTTGGAAGTCACTATTTTTTATAAACGCAAGTATAACATTATGTAAGTGCGTAGATATTTCCAATCCAAACTACCTTTTATATTTCATGCACAAGCTTAAAAATGTACCTAGTATTTTAAAAATTATAGGTAGTATTTTTGTAGCAACAACCGCTCAGTTAAAAATTAAACTAAGTAAATAGACGTTTAGAAGCCTACTTCATTTTAAATACCTAGTAACAATTATATATAGAGGCTGTGAAGAGTGTAAAGCAGAATTTAGGTAGGTATCTAAGATATCGCAACTCGCCCATACCTACCAATCTCCCGTCGCAAACCTTACTTGAACATAACAAACGAAGCATAGTATAGTCATAACACCCATAAATCTATAAGTATGCATAGCAAGACATAAAGATTGCCGTTCTATATATTTTCTCCCGGGCAAAGTCAACTACTAAAAACTTCCATAAAACAACAATTTCAAACGGGCCATTTCGCCCGGGAAAAACAGCATCCCGCTCGGTGGGGGTGGCAGAAAAAGGGGGGCAAAGGGGAGGGTCCAAAGTGAAGCCTGGCTGGTTTATGTCCCGGAATTACGACTTAGACGTTTCAAACAATAACTTCCCCCCATAAATACGAGCCGATTCCTTCACGCGTCATAGCGCAGATTGTTTTTCTTCGGCCCTCTTCGAAATTCGGAATAGAATAAATGTACTTACTTACTGACTTTTATTTGTAACCAATCTTGAATAACCTGCTTGTATATTGATTAATGGTTCATATTAAATGAAATCGACTATCATACATAAATATTCTAAAATTTCTGCCTACATACGTGTGTGTTCGTGACAAAATTCGATCGTGTCCGCATTATTCCCGCATCGGCAAAACAGCACGCGCTCGATCTCAGGAATTTCCTATTTCCACTCGGGTGACCTCCGCCCGAGCCGAGCCCGACTCGTTCCTAATCTAGAAAACGTAATAAAACTCCCCGTAATAAAAGCGCGCGTTTTCACGTACCCCGTAAAAATATGATAACATTCACGTACGAACCACCTACCTCTACCTACTTGCACATAAAACAGCGATTTTTAATAAAACTCCGTTCACACATTCCAACTTTAGAATAATGTTTCGTTTGCACTAATTAGGCATTTTTAAACAAAGAATTTCGATGCGTGGGTTAATAAAATTTCTTTTTTTATGTAAGTACTCACCCATTTGCTACGTGTAGCCACGTAGTATGTAGCGCGTTGGTAAAAGCACGTGAGTATAAGGTGGGTGTACACTGTACATAGCGGGAAAGGTTTTGTGAGAAAAATAATCTTATAGTTACTTATTTAATGAACATAGACATCAGGGTATATAAGCGGAAAATTAATTACGTAGCAGCTGCTCTTTTGATATTGCATTTGCCATGCAGTCTTACGTTGTACAATTAAAATTCAATAATCATTAAATTTTTAGACCAAAAATCTTCAATCGAATTTTCCTTCACCTATTAGGTAAGTCCTAACAGAAATATGGAAATCCTGAAATTCCACGGCATTTACTGCCTATAGGTTACAGTAGTAGTTTCGACCTTAGCAGAAAACCGTGTGTGGCTCAGGGCAAGTCATAAACACAAGTTCGCCTCTCCGGATAACTAATGGAATTGCGGATTATATTACCGCAACCATGCTTACGATTAGACTTAGGGTATGACCAACAGGAGACACCTTGACACCATCGAAATAGCACTTTTAGTGCGTCGTTAGCACCAAACTGAATACATCAACTGGAGTGCAGCAACCTGAACCGAACACTTGTATATAGATACAGGTAGATAAGTACTTACTTTTGTTTCGCGAGTACCTTATATTAGGTACGCATTATATAATTATTAGAGGGTGGCTATATTTTGCCCCTGAAGCCACTGGCTCTTCACCACTAGCTAAAAGCTGGCTGTCTGACTTGTTCACCACTATATTTCATTTACTACTTGTGTTGCAATATTAATTTTTATTCCATAGCATTTTATTAGCTGACTCGTAGTTCTAATGTTGTACAGACCAGATAGATCCATAGTTGCTGATCCATAATAGTTTTAAGTGGCTGCTTACCATTGGCTAGTCCGTGCCTAATCGTTTGCAATCTCAGGTACCTTTATTATAAAAAAGAATATAAATAAAATATATTTGAACCCAATGATAATATGCAGATAGTTAGTGTACTATATTAATATACTTACCAACATAGGTAGAAATTAAATCATAGTTTAGAATAGACTGATTCCATTATGAAACAGACGAAAACAATAAATACATAATAATAAAGGTACAGTGTAGTGTATGGTAGGTACATAAGCACCGATGTATAAATAAATAGAAGTATAGGTTGACTCGGTCCTGCTTGCTATCGTCAGCAGGCGCCTAGACGCCCCTCCATAAAGGTGGATTAATACAGCCGAAAGCCCAACTTACTTAATAAATATAAAAGCCTTCTCCGCCCGCGATCGTAAACCGCCCACTGCGCTCCTCCAAGATTACTTATATCGCAACCAGGGAAATTAGACCTCCCGTTTTCATTATCGTCCCAAATATAGTTTGCGAATGAGAAAGACTGGGGGGTCTTCGTTGGTCGGTTCTGCTATTATCAGCTCTATGTAGATTGCGCGTCGCTTGCCCGCCTTGCTTTCTCCGAGATAAGGTTTTATGGTCGACTGGAAGAAAGGATAATGTTCTTCTTTGATGTAGAAAGGAATTGTAGGCCGCGTTCCGGTACCGCTGTAAAGATAGATAAAGTTTCAGCTTTATGTCTTGTGGATGTTCGCGTTATTTTCTTTGTTCTCATACCCATTATATACATTGCGAATAAATTGATGATTTTAGAACATTTTCTTACTTTTTTTATGAAACACAGACGTATCACCTGATGGTAAGCAATCGCCGCCGCCCATGGACACTTGAAACACCAGAGACGTTACAAGTGCTTTGCCGGCTTTTTCGGGGTTAGGGATTTAAGGGTTGTTGTTCGGGAATCGGGGATTGGGAAGGGGGGAATTGGGCCTCCGGTAACCACACTCACACAATGAAACACAACGTAAGCATTGTTTCACGTCGGTTTTCTGTGAGGCCGTGGTATCACTCCGGTCGATCTGGCCCATTCGTGCAGCAGCATGGCTCTCCCACACTTAAACTAAAAATCCCACACTTACTACTAAAAATATTTAGAGAAAATATGTTTAAGAATCTTAACTCTTGCAAAGAAGCCGTCGGTCAAATGCTAGCTACTATGAATATATATCCACGTGCCCACGCGCATATGACAAGGCTCTAATAAAAAGTCGTAAAATTAGTTGAATTAACGCAGTGGTGTGACCGATTAGCGACCACGGTTTAATTGATCCTCGGCCCGTTATATATCACCTACTAATTAATAACCATAAATCCCATAGCAATGCATAGCTTCTGTTAACAATGAACTTAGGTAGGTATTGTATAATCCTAGTGAAAATCGTCTTAACATATTTTTATTACATTGTAATATTTTGATATTGTGTTAGTTGTAAAGTGAATATAAAAAAAGATGCATTATCTCACATCATATCTCTAAAATATAAATTTTAAAAAGTATGTGTATTCTTTTAACAAGTATATGTACACACGTACCTACATATATGTAAATGTGCTTCAGTAAAGAGATCTCAAACCAGTGAGTTCTCAAGCATATCTTGTAAAACTGGTTTCGTATCAGTAATTGTATCAAAATATTTGCAACGGCTAATAAATCTTCTCCTACTAATCTTGTCCATTTAAAAGGGTTTCCATGTACACAACAAACAAATCAAATTAATATTCTCTTGTTCCAAGCCTCATGTATCTGTACCAATAAAATTTATTTTTCAGTGCATTTATGTACAGGCGGTAAGGCTTAGCGCACACTGTACAAAGTTGCGAGTAATTTATGACTGGCCGGTTTATGGGCCCTGGGCTAAGTTCGCACATGCACCGCACCGACACAACTTGTATAGAAGTCATAAATATCCGCTAACCCTTTCCATGAGGTCAGGTACGTATCTACATGCGTAAAATACGAGCTGTTTTCCTTCTTGCCGGCTAGGCCTGAATTGTTAATGCGTTGTAGTCCTACCTTTATAAATAAATTAATTTGCAACGGGCCGCTAGTTACTACAGAAATACAATATTCATCTTGTAATAAAAATAACATTCCTTATGTAAAATGAAGACAAACTACAACGCAAAAAGTCGTAGTAATTTTCAATTCATGCTATGAAGTATTTTCTTTTCCATCAATTATGAGGCTCAGCAATAAAATATGCCACAGTATCAATTCACAAACATCAAAATTTATTATGCAACGATTATTTCAATTAATAAAACGCTTTACGCCTACTTAAAGCAACTTAGTAGTAGTAGAGAAATCACCATAAAAATAACACTTAATTTCAGCTCGCAATTACGAGGCCGTTAAAGGGCGGCTGCCTGTGGCCCGACACAGCCATTACATTACCTCCACACTTACCATACTCACATACTAACTAGCCTATACGTTCTACACTTAGAAGCCGACGGGCTCGTAAAAATAAAGAATAGGCGCATTTACACGCGCAAAAGTGAAAAAATAAAACGTTTTCCTTGCGGCGTCCGAGGCGACTATTCATTCCTGTGTGCGCCGGCTCCGGCTAATTCTCGCTCACAGAAAACACTTTTACTTAGAAAATTAGATCTGCGGTTGCTTTCACGTTTCTATATACCGTATAAGTTGAATGATAGTTAATTACGTTTCGAGTAACAGACTAATCATTCGGTTAGATTGTAAAGCTTTAAATTGAAATGTACTTAGTTTACAACTGGTGTTTATTTTTATGATTATGTCATGTTAACGTATGTTTTATATAGATCTGTCCGTAATTATACCTAAAGCTCAGCAATCTTCTCAACTAACTGGTGTCGTTAAAACTAAAGATATGATTAAATAGAGAGTTTACGGGCGGCATGATGTTTTATTTATACGTTTGAGACATTTTATGTATAAGTATTAAATAGATACCTATATATATTATAGATTATAGTTTGTGCTGATCATTCTGCTGATTCTATTATTTTTTCTTCGATACTATTTCACTAAGAAACAGCTTTATTTAAATAGTCGTTGCTATATTTGGTGTCACATACATAGGCACCTAATTTATTGTAGAATTTTCGATATGACACGAACAATTGAGACTTCAGACCCCTGTTTGCAAAGCTAATCTCTCTGAGTAAACAAACCCGCATAAGTTTTATAGCTAAACTTGATAGTTAAGGTAATAGTCACCTAGTTATCCAAGCCAGCTTAATACCCAGTAATTAAACGCACGTGTCGATTAATTAATCTAAACATTAATTAATGATGGAGGTACCTTAGACCCTAAGACGACGCGGGGGGCAGTTCCCCTTATGAATAACAATTGGGACCATGTGTCCATATAAATGACTTTTGGGAGGTCAATAAATTATACACAGGCTAAAACATGGTTGCCTCATTTATATACTGATGTTTTGTTTTTTGTTTACAGATGCCTATGGAGAAGGAGTTTAAAGGATGAACCCATGAATGCAGAAAAGTTAAATATAACATACTAGCTATTTTTACCACTGGCTTCTCTATACATAGCCTATGTTAATGTACTTAGGTAATAGGTACGTATTATTAAAACAAATAACAAGCCATGTCATGATTATTTTACTATTTATTTCCTTTAGTTTTTTATTGCATATATCGATTCGAATGGTATAAATAATTCAAGTCGAATTAAATGAATGCCTTCATATCATTAATTAAAGTAATGTTTTTAATTATAATTAGTCATAATTACCGACAGAATACAAGGATCATAAAAGAGTTTCGGACGTAATATAAATAATTCAAACTTTATGATTTCAACACTTTAATTGTAGTATTTAAATTAGTTGGGTTCCTGTTAAATAAATAGTTAGTTCTTAGGCGCCTCTAGTAAATATTTATGAGTGGAACAGACTTATGTGCACTGCATGTCAAATAGGAGTTGTATCTAAGGAAATTGATTAAAAACGTGTCTAAGCATTTTAATAGGAGCAAATGCCTTGGGGGACTCACTGCCATTACTATTCCGTACTTTGAAAATAAAGGTCTTTACGTATTTCATTCTGTTTGGGGATACCTAAACCCTTATACATTTACTCCAAAGTTGAAGGAGGGTGGTAAAATGTCTGTTTAATTTCAATTTGCCAAGGACATTTTAAGGTTCTCTTTTATTACTCTGTTTTATATGCACCAGGTATCTAAGTTATTAAAATTGTTTTATAGGTATCAGTTCTGCAAAGTTAAATTAGTTAGTAGCTGGTTTGAAATGTTTTTGTGTTATCTCAGTTCATAATAATTAATGTAAGTATTTTAATGTTCTATGTAAGTAAAGCACAGTTTTTATACAAACTAACAAATAAACTAAACTGTTGAATTAAGTTTGCGTTTGCTACGCTTGGCAAGCGGTTTGTGAAAAGGATTCTAAGCTTAAGGCCCGACTTTTATTACACAAGAATTTGAAATAATGTAAACAACAGAGGATGTAGGATATATAAAATATTGATTTAGGTACTTATACCTAAATATGCATTGCTTAGTGTGAGCGGTTGCGAAGTTGGTATATTATTATATATTTACAGGACAGTTTGCCTCCTATTAGACTATCTGTACTGACAGAGATACAGGTAATTTTAATTAAGTAAGAACTCCACACTCTTCAATTTTACTCCTCAAAAACAAACCGTCTTTTTTATCTCGCATACATCATCAAAAAGTAGATATTTAGTAGATACTTTGAAGAATTCCTAAAGATAACATTTTCGATCATGACTTTCCTATGTCTGCACTTAAGTAGATATCTATAAGTGAATTTATTGACGTGTGTGTGTGTGTGTACCTATACCTCACGGTTTCCTGAACGCAGGGGTTGTATGCACCCTCTAATGCCATCAAATAACGTAAAGTAACGGTCTCGATAACGAGGGCAATAAACTTTCGTGTCAAGTCGACTTCCTCGCTGTTTTCACTCGACTGACTTCGACGACGACGGGGGTTGCTGAATCAGGTTTCTCATTACGGCCAATGGTAGATTTATTTCCTTTTTTTATTGGGAAACTTTCTTTAATGCGAAATAGAAAAAAGAAGAGATATTATTAAAAAAGACCTGCTGCTATGTCTTTGTGTTTTTTGGTTACCTAAGGACGTTGTATCATGTTTGTGCAAAATATGAATATAAAGATATGTTAAGTCCGTAAGTTAAACCCGGTAGGTACACGAGCTGACGGATCACCTGATGGGGAGCAATCGGTGCCGTCCATAAACACCAGAACACCAGCACATCCTTAACACCAGAGGCGTTACAAGTGCGTTACCGGCCTTTTGGGTATAAGGAATTTAAGATTTGTTGGGGAATTGGGGATTGGGAAATGGGGAATATATCTTAAGAAAGTGTATTTATCTTACTATACCTTATCTAGTTGGTTTATTTTTCGTACACCAAGTTCTTTCTATGTAAAAATATATTTGTTTTAAACTTGAGAAAGTCTAAGACAAGCTTTAAACTTATCTTACTATACGAACTATAGGTGTCATGGTGTCTCACAAGAATGTTGTCAATGTAAAATTTATTGCAGCTACGACTATGCGGTCTACTTTTAATCTACCTGTGAAATAAAATAATTCAACACTGATGTTTTTTTCTCAGTTTTATTCAAATTCAGCCAAACAAAGGAACGAGTGTTTTTAAGATTTCACTGCGGAGATAAATCGCCCTTCGCCTTTGTCCTTGTTATACATTCAACCCAACTCATGTCTAATTCCTTTTGCACCCCAAATCTTTTGTCTTCTTTCTTCTTATAGGTTCAGGTACAGCTGTCTCTTTCGCATCGTAAAAATGGCGGATGCTGCGACTGCGGGGACGCAAGGGTGGGGGGCATTGTTTCCGTAGGGTGGGTAGGGGTTGCAAAGTTCCTGTGAAATGAATCGGATTTTAGGGCAGAAGGAAAACAATCAATATGAGAGTAAATACTTAAATGTTTTGATGTTAAAACTTTCGTCGTCTGAGAAGAAAATGTACAGGCCTTATGTTTCTATTTTAACGTGTTAAATTTCGATTATGTACCTAAATAAGAACTTGACTATATACATTTATGTGTGCAAATAATGGAATCAATAGTGAAGTAAAAATTAAAAATCTAATATAATTTCTAATCTTACTTCTTCCATCTCACAACTAACATAAACTGTAAGTATTTTAACCTGACTCAATAATAAAAGTATACAAATAAAACCGTGTTGTTTTAATTTACACTCGCCAATTAAACGTCACATAACGCTTCAGACTCAACTATACCTACGTAGCCGTTTGTAGTTTCACAGCATCACATCTCTTCGACGGAGAGGACTCTGCCCGCATTTTCTCGCCCATTAATCCGTTGATTAGCGTGCACTAGAGGGGATTTAACGATAGCTTTCAGCTATGTAATTATACCTCTCCACCGCTACCGAGTTATAGCCTCCTGGTAGTTAGCCCGTAATGGAAATGGAACTTCGTATCAACTTTTGTTATTTTTCTTTCTCTTTTTGATTAAGACTAGTGTTTCAGTTGTGTTCTGTTCCAATCAATGTAGGTACCAGTTTGTACCATGCTAATTACAAGTACTATTACTGAGATGTAGACAGGGCACGTATGAAATAATGCACTTGTTATTTTTAACATGATAAATTAAAAACTATCGTGAGACATACTAAATTAATTAAAATATCACGGTTTACCTACGTACATTAATGGAGAAAAGCTGTTCATGATGAAGAGTCCCTCTATGAGTAAACCGTGATTTTTTAGTTAACGATAAATGAAGTTAGACTCAACTTGGAATTCGGTTTGTAGATGTCCTTAGTAGATACCATTTGAACTACTAAACAAAGTACACTAGGAATATAAATGTCGCTGATAAATAGGTAAACAACAGCATCATCAAACTTTAATAACAACAAGTACAACAACGTGTAACGTCCACCTACTAAAGTTCCTAAAGTAAACCCCACCTACATAAATTAGTAAATAGGAAACCATAATTTATGCCATCCAATTTCTTATTTAAATCAAATGGACTGCTATAATGGGGTTCAAATCCCATAGCCCCAGCCCTTATCTGGAACGTCCATTCTCTGACCCCTGGACCCTCTGTGAACGAAGTGATTAAATTATAGGGGAGTCAAACAGTCTCTAATACTAGCTAAGGAACAAAAATCACGAACGGTCTGACCCTCCGCAGTTTCACTGGAATATTGGCCACAGATTAAAATTAAATTTAAGGATCCAAATGGTGATTGACTGATGCTGTTTGGAAGTGTTCAAAATATCTACCTATACCTATGTAAGTTGAAAATAATTTCAAAGCATTTTTTCACAAAGTTAAAGTTCGGCGGTTCATAATCTGCCGTCATCACTCGACACTGGCAGTATAGTCGACAACTTCGTATTGGAGACTAGGTTGCCATCAAGGAAAAAAAATAATTTATTTCCATTAATCCACGTAGAGGTAGTAGGTACTTTTAAAGTATCGAATTACTTAGATAAGTACCTAATCTTTTCAAAATACAGGAGCTTCATGACGGGAAAAAATCTTATTAGTTTTTTTGGTGACGGGGGGAAACCTTCAAAAGGCGCCTAGCTTTTTGGGGATAAAAAAGTAGGGAGTGTGGGATTTTTACCTCACTAAAACCACCCCGGTGGCCACCCTCAACACCTGTAAGGGGCACCGGGTCCTCTTAATAGACCTACTCCGGAGTATTAGTATTGGTAAGACAGTGGTAAACCCATCTATTGGTTTAAAAAAACTTGTAAGCATTAACTAAAGAAATCTCAAAAAAAAATATTATTGAAAATCTCATAAACAATTACGAAAACCTTTCATTATTTCACTTGTCAAATTTCGATTCTCAAATCGATTTTTAATTGAATAGGTAAATTGCATCTCTGTAAAATTTTACTCGCCGAAAGCCGAAACACTAAATTGCTAAGTTTTATTCAGCGCCATCTAGTGATACCAAATTTAAAACTTATAATTGAGTGCAACGCCATCTCTGGAAAATTATTGAAACTTTTATATGACGCAGTAAGCTTAAAAAGCTCAAGTACAGTGACCTCGGGCGACACAACGTGGGACTTGTTGCTAAACTCCCTGGCTATGAAAGCTCCAACGACATAACGCTTTTGTGAGAGTGAGAACGCTGAGAAGAACGCTGGTGACGAATCAGTGTGGTGGGAATTGGAACTAAAATAGGTTTACACGATGATTGGAATATGGCATTGTGAACCTTACTACAGAGGCATTAAAAGTTACTCTAACTTAGTAACCTAGCACCTGCTTCTGTAACAAAATTATTTTTATCAATGAAAAATGTTCATTTTGTCGTAATATTATGCTACTTTTTATTGTAATTATTTTAAACAAACAAAATGAAGCAAAAAAATTAAGTCTAGTGATTCACGAATGAACGCTTCTACGTGGCAATACAAGTAGTGCAACCAATTTTGAACCCTACACTTCGTTAATAACAGCTAATTTTCTGTAAATGCGTAACCATCATCCACTTTGTAAAAAAACTTGCCCACCTTTAAGTTATACGACCTATTTTAAAGGATGGGTTACAAGACGTGGAACAAAATAAGGTAAGTTCTCAATGGATGAGTTGTAAACTTTATTTGGGTTATATATTTATACGACAATACAAGTGATTATCGTTCGTTTTGTTGTCACTAAACGGGGTCATAAATGGGCAATGGCCAGCTGCTAAAGGGGTAAACAAAAGGGTTATACAGGGACGGACTTAAAGGAATTTGGACGCTTAAAATGTCTGGGAAGACTTACTACTTAAGTACCTACCTACATAGGTAAGTAGGATCATAAGTAGGTATTAACATTATGTGAACTACGATTTAGCATTTTGTATCCCTTACTTGAAAATCACTTGCATTTTGGTAGACAAAAAATAGTACGTACCTACCTGAGCTAATTAAATTGATACTTAAAGCCCAAGAAACAAGGTTCAATTTACATTGACGTGTTATATTGGGTTGACCAGTGATTCTTTACGATTTTGTCGCAACTCTAAATACGGCCCTGTAAGATTTAACCTACCACGTTTTAACACTAAAATGCTGTGATTTTATTACTACGAAAATGCTTTATTTACCTACTAGCACGATTCGCTATAGGGTGCACCAACCTATTCTTTGCAATCATCAGTGGTTTGTAGTTCTTTGATAACCAAGCTCGTAGCTAGACCGTGGAAGATAGACGTCTATATAAAAAAAATGTGAATGTGGAGTACCTATGTGTGTGTAAAGTAAAAATAGTGTAAAAAAAAGAAAGTGTGTGTGAGTGTTCAGATATTTTTTTGGTAAGTGTAAATATTAATCACTTACCTATAACTTTGAATCAACCTAGGTACATAGGAACGTGTGGAAATAGGTATGTTAATAGGTACATGGTCGTACCTAATTAATACTCACCTATTCACAGGCAGTTTACAATTCCTGCAAACTTTAAACATAAGTACCTAAATATTTTTTTCTCAACCAATCACAAAATCGCAAACTTAAAATAACCACCAACAATCTACACCATCTTGTGAGTTCGCAGCTGCTCTGTAATTTAGGAGACTTGAATGACGAAATCCGGCGGCCATATTGTTATACGGGGCTTTAGAAAGCGCATGTGCGTAGAAAGCGCGGGACGATCGGCGAATCAGATGCGTGTATTGCAGCGGCCATCGCTGTAAAGGCGGGCAAACGTGTCACGTAGCGCATTTCGAAAGAAATTAATGGCCTGAACATGTGAGGGTTCGCTTTAATCTACCAACATGGCTGCGTTTATGGTGAAAGAATTCAAACTGGTATGCTGAGTCATGCATGATCGAGTTGGTGATCGCATTATAGAGTATATAGTGTGGTATTCCTGTTGACGTCATATTTTGTTACTTAACTTGTAATTATTAGATTAGGTGTGTGGAAGGCCTTGCACCTCGACTCATGAGACTTGGTATTCTGTCATTATTGAATAATGACAGTAACCAAATATAATAAAGACCACTAAAGTCCAATCGATAATCGGAATACAAAATCTTTGTTATTTCTAAAAAATTGCCTACTTAGGTGCCTATCTTATTTTTTAGCCGCAATTGCCTTAGATATCACGTCTTAGCCTAGGTTCAGATGGCGCATTATCAAAACGCCATCTGAACCTAGACTTAAATAATACAATAGGTAAATGTTTCGTTTGTAAGTATATTTAGGTAAGTCTAAAGAATTACCTATTCAAAAATATGCCCACTCTGCACACACGAATAAGATAAGATTAAACTAAGAAAAATCCACATACAAACACAATAACAGTTTAGTTTTTTGTGCTTTCTAAAGAAGAGTAAGAATATCTATAGGTACTTATAATAAATCTGTAGAGAGGTCGATTCTGTACATTAAATACCTATATTTCCAAAATAACTATCAGTGGGTGATTAGTGATCGATACTGACGCCAAAAATGCAATCAGAAAAATTTTTGTCTGTCTGTCTGTCTGTCTGTATGTTCTTTATAGAAATAAAAACCACTCGACAGATTTCAACGAAACTTGGTACAATTGTTCTTCATACTCTGGGCAGGTTATAGTATACTTTTCATCACGCTACGATCAATAGGAGCAGAGCAGTGAAGGGAAATGTTAGGAAAACAGGAGAACTTACTCCATTTTTTAAGCTTCCGTCGCGTGTGCAGCCTTAATGGTTAAAGCTACACAGAAATAATGTACGACGGAAATGTTCTCCTTAAAATTGTTTAAAAAATATTCCACGACACCAAATGTCTATCTCTTATGGTTGACTCACAATAACACGTATAACTCCCAATAGCTTAGCAGTTCGGAGCTTTCTGATTATATTTGTCTACTTTTACGTTTATTACACTCTCATTCATTCATTCATTCATTCATATATAATAAATCTGTAGAAGGGTCAATCCTGTACATTGAAAATATTGAAAAAATAAATAGCAGGGGGTGTTACTGGATCGATACCAAACCCAAATATGTGATTTTTTTTTTGTCTGTCTGATTGTATGTTCTGGCATCACGTGAAAACTAACGGTTCGATTTCGATGAAACTTGGTATTATTTATACCTTATTATCCTGGGTAGGATACTTTTTATCCTGGAAAAATACGTAGAAAAAATCTTTATTTTTCAGTTTTATTCTACAGAACGCGAGCTCAACAGCAGTAGCTCAATAGAGAAATCTCCCAAATTATTATGGGCCTCGCCGTCTTTGGGTCCAATAGATATTTATAAGATGTCAATGTCAGAGTTACTCAAAATGGAGAAATAAAACTTCCACGCGAAGACCGACATCCGCGCGGACGGAGTCGCGGGCGGAAGCTAGTCTTTAATAAAATAACAACCATATTTTTTTACAAAACGAAATAACTTCGTAGCCGCACTACGACGATGGTGAACTCTTGTGATACAAATGAGTTTGTTTAAATAAATTATTGTAATCTACTTTATAGCACAATTAAAAATGTATTTAAGTATAATGATTTTGAATGTAAGTATTGTACCTATATCAAATATCAAGTAAGTCAAATCTTGCTACGAACCGCTACGAATTTTCGTAGACAATATTTTTTGTTTTAGTGACATAAATTCAAAACTTAGGTAACTATTTTTTTAGCTATTTTTGTAATTTCAAATCGATCACTGGAATTAAAGTTCTGTTATAGTGTAAACCAGTTTTAAGGTTAGGTAGTACCTACCTACCTACCTAATAATGAAATATAGTATAAAAACGGCAAAAACCGTCACTTAGCTACAAGTTACACATGATTTTGGAATATCTTAATTCAGTTACATAATAACAGCACTTATTACTTAGGTACTCACTAGATTTAAATTCACATTATTTTATTTTATTTTTATGCAAAAATACATAGTAGGTAGATAATCGTAGCGGCTCGTAGCGATTATATTGTGCGTAAATAAATATTTATAATTGTTTTTTAAAACATTTATTTAGCAGTAATTTTATCATTTCATATACCTTAAATGTAATGAATCATTTTTGTTCTCAAATAATTTGTATTCGAAGGGGCTCGTAGCGCAGCATAGCCATAGCTTAACTATTATGTAACTATACAACGTGTAACAAAATGATCACTATACATCAAAAAACGCTGAAGAATACAGGTTGAATCTCTACAAGAAGTTTCAGCTTAAAATACGTTTAAAAAAAATTGTTCCAAATGGTATCGCATGGTTCTTGATTTCAAATCTTACAAACGTGTCACGACACTACGGGGGTCAATGACATTCTATGACACTCGCTTATTTACGAAACATTTCTTCTGTAAATCTGATCGCCTGGTACCTGTCTACCTAATTTTGATTCTCGCGGCGGCGACGCGTGCGTACATGAGACGCTTTGTTTGCCTAGTACCTGTAGGTATGCTAAAATTGGGCCTTCTAAATATTAAAATGAAAAATGAATGTAGGCAACTTACATTTTTAAAGATGTGGTTCGGTGTGATGGCCGTGATACTGAATTTACAAGGTCGCTCGCTTGTGTATAGACACACGTCCAGTGTCACTGTCCTGAAAGTGGCTTCGATGCGCTCTCTCATTTGCACCACTGTATCACACGGCGTATAAACAATGTTTAAAAAATCTAGGGGTGTTAGGTCTGGGGATCGCAGAGGCCAAGCTACGTGTCTGCTGCCACGCCCGATCCACTGACGAAAGCGCATATCGAGGTGATCCCGAACATCTATGCGTAGTGTGCTGGTGCGCCGTCATTACAAGATTGGCGTAACCTCTAATGGATAACTCTGTGAGCGCATCATCCAAATAATTTCTTAAAAAGTTTAAATAATTTTGACCCCTTAAACTATCGGCAAAAAAATTGGTCCTTTGACCACATCTCCTACGATACCAGCCCACACGTTTAATCGCCATTGGTGTTGAAATGACGATTCCGTCGAAGCATTAAGGTTGGCATGAGACCAAATATGGTCATTGTGGATGTTGCTCCCTCCGCTCTCGTGAATGACGCTTTATCTGTCCACAGCACCCGTGAGCCAAAATCTGGCAAAGCTTCTACCTGATCGCTGTAGCACTGGCAAAAGGTCACGCAAGGCAAAAAATCTGCAGATGTCAGCTCCTGACTACGGCGGAAGTGGTACCGGTGCTGACCGTCATTGTGCAACACTCGCCATACTTGCATGTGGTTAGATGCACTCAATGTTATGGAGCTTGCCGAGTGCTGGTACGTGGGTTACTTTCAAAATGCTCCAGTACGGCTTCCTCAAATTTTGGATCGATAGAGTTCGGGCGACCCCTTAAACCATGAGCGTGGAATGATCCGGTTTGGTGCAGACGATTTACCATACGATGGAAACATGCCACGGAAGAAATAAATCAGCGACGATAAAGTTCGCGAGCAGCTCGCACATTGCCGTCTTCACTACCGACACACAACATCATCATAATATACACTGTTATTTAACGCCATCACACACGATTATCACAATCAAAAGCACCGAAACGGAATTATGCGATTGCAATGTACGATTGTCGGTCATTCACTAATGCAAAGCAAAGGTAACTAAAGGTGCATTCCAATAACCTACCAGCGGTAGAATTTTGACATAAGCTCCATACAAAATGTGAATTATTTTGAGGTTATTTTGCCTATGGTTATAATAAAATTGCATACATCTACATTTACGATATGAAAGAAGAAAGAAAGAAAAAAAAACAGTTTATTTGTTTATTAAAAGATAATAAACATAAATAATTAATATGAAAAAAAACATAAATGTATTCACGGTGCAAAAAAAGAACAATTATTGATACCGAACTCTTTTCTTAAATTCATTAGCTACTTTCTGTCACCCACCCCATCGTCCACGGTAAAGGTGCTCCCACAAAACAGTTATATAACGTTATACAATATTGCACATAGCACCTTAAGACAAATTAGGAGTTAAAATATCAAAGTAACGGTTAAAAACTGCTTCGATTCCCTTTCCCCTGAGATTGTTTTACGCTGTGGTTTTACGCAATAAATAAACAGCTTTATCATGGTGCATGAATAACTTTTTCGAAACTAAATTTTTATGGCTTAAAACTAGTGAAGTTCCTCGTCAAACAGTTACGCGAGTAAGCCGATAGCATAATAATTAAGAAATAAATGATTTATACGAACAAAAACCTTGATTTTATTATAATTTTCTTGAGACAGGTACTAAATGATGTTGTCGGCTTGTTACACACGTAAGCCGATTACATTACCTACATAATAATAAAAAACCTTTGAGTTTAAAAAGAAGAAATCAAACTGTACGCCAATAAAAATATACATAGAACACAAAACTATAATTATACACTTACCTACTTATTATATTTCTTTCTTTGGGCCTTTTCCGAACTAAGTTAAATTAGCTGAGACTTTTGACCATTAATCGAAATATAGACCAGCAACACAACAAGAACCTAGGTACAACTTTCTTGGTTTAATCCACGGACAAAATAATATTTTGAGCTTTATTCTAACAAGTTTCTATGACAACAAGGACCGACGCGATGGCTTAGTTTTATATTCTAGGTTCACTAAAATGTTTATATTATGGAAATCTAAAGATGATTTTCTACTTCTGACTACCGTACGATTATCATTAGATAATAAATAGGTATCGCGTAGGTACCTACCTAGTATTCTCAAGGGTTAAGAAAGATGCCAATGGCTATTGCATTTATAAATAGAACTAATATAATACATAATATGTAAGTAAATAGGGATTAATAGGTAGGTACTTTTAGTAGATATACCTGTATCTAGGCGGTTTTTTTCTATTTATTTGTTAAAGTACCAAACTATCGTTATTTACTGTTGCTCGAACGAAATCTCGGAGCTCTTATTTCTCCTACGGTATTAGGAATTGAGTACAAGTTTAACGTAAATGTATACCTATTATAATACTTACTTATATAATAAAAAAATATCCGATAATGAAAAATAGTTACTTTATGATTGGATATTAGGTATGATGCTTATGTGCTTAGGTGAATGGTCATGACAAGATGACATGATCGAAAGTTTTTTTTTCAATTTCAAACGTAGGTATTTTCCGAATGTGTGTAAGAGACGCATCTCTCTATCTACTGTTACCTACCTACAACGAAGTTCTAGTAAATAAGAAGACTCCCCTACATAGAGTTTTATGTGAGCTCGCTTTTTATCGTGGCCGTTTATATGACTTTTTTATTTTTATGGCAGACGTGTCCCGTCCGCTACCGTCTACTTCAATTATTTATACGCGCCACAAAAATGCTCATCTAGTAGAATACTTTAATATAGCCTCATTTGTTCTTGTAGGTACAAGAAATTTATGAAAGAATTCAGTGGGCATACCCCTGACTTCTTCCAAACAAATACAGGACCTTTACAAACCTACATAGATATCACATACCTACCATTCAATTTAATAAGAAATCTCCAATGAATTCTTATGTTCAGTTTTAAATGTTTTTATTAAATCATTTTTGTACCTACTGTTCTGTAGGTATGGAAAGAGGCTTTTGCTCAGAACTAAAGTGGGTGATAGACGTACGAACTTGAATTATGCGGATTTTAAGATTGCCAACTTACTCGGCTCGACGTTAGTGACACACGTGAGTCGTGAAACTTACGCACTGTATTGCGATGTCTTCGACAGAAGAAGCTCTGTGTTATTTAGGTATTATAATTATCGTATTACATTTCAAAAATTAAAACCAATAGACAAAGGCGAAAAGTGTGGGTTAAGAACTGGCTTACAAAAAGAGAGCGTTTATCATATGTGAATTTAAAAAGAGTTATCGTGACGAGAAGAAGACTTTAATTAGAATTATTTGAATGTCTGAGCCTGTGTAAATAAATTAATAAACTAATTATTTTTTTTTATTATTTTTTAAAAATAAGCGCATCCGCTTTACGGACCAAGAAACAAATTGGCGGAACTCGCGGCTACATAGAGTATGCCACACGCATTCCAATTTAAGCTACGAGCAAAATTTCAAACGTTCGTCGCCGTTCGAACTTACTTCAGTTTTAAAGTACGCGTACTTTCAGTAAATCACGAGCGAAAAAGGTCGTTCTGTAGCCATAAGGACGAACTTTTGCTCAGTGTCTATCACCCCCTTAAGATATGGGATGGAACAACTAATGATGATGAATATATTTTATACTTACCGCGTGTTTGCTTACCTACTCATTGCGAAACAACTGATTAGGTTTGGACTATGTATCTCATGAAATATGGAAAAGCCATTAGATATTATTCTTACTCTTTTTTTATAAATAGCTTTAATTACAGTTCTGATTATTTTATTAGTATGCCACCTTTTTACGAATTGTTACATTAATTTAAAACTGGCTATTTTTACTAAAGAAATCAAAAGAAGTCATACAATATTTTCGTAATATTTTCCTTTTTTGTTTTTTTTTTTGCAGTGTAATATAGCTTCAATCCTATATTTTATTATATTATGCTGGCCATGATTTTTTAGATTCTAATTTACGTTTAAGAAGCCAAACTTTTTAACGCGCAGATGTAAGTAGGTACCTATATCATACATTATGGTCAAAATCTAGTTTCTGTAAGTATTCCGTGTGAATATGAAACGTATATGAAATGCGAAAGTTTCTGTTTGTGTGTACATATTTTTGTTACTCACCAAACGGTTAAAGGGATCGGGAAGATATTTGAAACAGGAGAAGTTTATACTAAGAGAAGCAGCGGCTAGGTACTTTTTATTACACAGGAACGTGGCTGAAGCCGCTAGCAGTACTAATGCTTAATAAGTTTGTATTTTATTTATTACTACGGTACGGTGCCTGAGAAATCTCATCCCAATTTTACCTATTTATTACAAAAGATGATTTAAGCTCTAACATGTATGTACTTACCTAAGTGGAATGAAAGACGTAGCAGACATATTCTGTAAGAGTCAATAGTGCATGCAAGTAGCACGTATTGGATTTTATGATTTGGTATTTAGTTAACTACTTAGAATGTTTTATACCTACAGGCAATTTTGTTGAAAGTATGTGTCCACATGTACTGTGTCTGTTATTTAGGTACGGCAAAACGGAGCGACAAAATGACGTGATTTTAGGGAAGATCGTTGAAGGGCTAACATAAGGCTACTTTTAATATTTTTCTAACCCGTCACTTCCCTGAAATGGGGCGTGGAAGTTATGAAACATTACCCAGTTTCAAGGTAGAAAGCCAAAAATTGGTTCGATATGTGGACTATTCGTGACTAACAAAAATAAACATGCACGTGTTTGCGAAGCCGCGGGCGGAAAGCTAGTAGATAGGTGATCAATAAATACTGCTTCAAAGTGATAACAACTTTTTGAAATTGCCTCATTTAATTAAAAAGTATTGCTAAACAGGCTCCTCCGCCTCCTTGCGTCATTTGTCTTTACTGCTGAAGGCCGTGACCTAGACAAATCGCTTTCTCGCGGACTATCATACGCCACCCTGACCAGTCTTTGGGTCAATGAACTTTTATAAAAAAAATATAAATGTTTTATAAATATTTCAAAGTGTTTAGCCTGTGTAGGACCTTCTTAGAACAGTATCAACTGGGGTATTCGGTTTTCCATAGACCGCAATACCTACAAGAGGGTAAAACCCCATAATTGTGGCCACATCTGGCTTTATATCTCATGCAATTTGCTTTATCAGACAATGTATTTAGGCACTCCGTCGTTAACAACACCCTCCTTTGAAAGCACCCTCATTTTGTCATAGAATTGGGTACATAATATAAATTTCTACGTAGTAAGCAGTACATAAAAATTGCAAGAGGGACTTTGACGTGATGGGAAAACATCGATCTCGTGAACTGATTAGTTCTGGTTTACGTCCAATGTCGTAAAAGACACGTAAACCGCTAATTTTAGATTTACGACGTCATATATCATGTTTGTTTGGTACTGTTGTGACAATGGAACATTGTGATGTAAGTATTTTTGGTCATAATCGTTTTATTTTCGTTAGTTCGATTGTATTTCGGCATTACATATTACTCATGGATGTGATCTTGTTGATATTTAATTATTTATTTCTACATACATACATAACTTGCAAGCCTTCAATATGGTCAGTCACGACATCCTTCTAGGTATCCTATCCCACCATACGGTCTCTGGCGAGTCACTGGAATGGTTTTAACCTGCATGTGTTGTTTCTGTGATGCAGAAAGACAACACAAGGTGTAAAAGTTTGAGCGTTTGTTTAAACTTACATTCTAAACAAGTTCCTACTTTAGAATCATCGGTGGGTAAGACGTCGACGTACAAACTACGTGTAAAAAACAGACTTATTTTTTTTAAGTCAGTTAATAGGTAGGTATCCTTTCCTGCTTCAATTATTTTTTTCTGCTGCTTGAAATATTTTATTGACAACCACAACAAAATCGACTTAGCCAATGATAAAATATTTGTGGAGATACATACATCCGGAAATCAAGAAGGAAATGTACATACATCCATACGAATGTATGTAGGTAAATTTCCTTCTTTTTTTGAAATCTGTAAAAATACATTGCTGTCTGTCCACTCCGTATTCTTCCAGTAATTATCATAACACCTAGTAATTCTTTTTAGAACTACCTACATATTTTACAAATAACATATAGGCAGGTAAGACGCAGGCTATAACCTACCAATATATCTTTAATTCCATCTTAAAGGAAAGGGGATTATGGAACGGCACTGTTATGCCGAAGACTAACTTCTTCTGTCACAGGTCTTGACAATTTTTATGATAATGAAGTACCTAGTTATCTGTAGTTTCCAGATAAACAAAGGCTCACTCAGGGTTTATTCACATTGGGTTTGTCAATGACGATTCGTCAAAAAAAATGATACGTAGATAGGTAGTGGCGGATGAACTTTCACATTACATACGAAATCAAGTATTTTCTCAGGTTGCCTCAAAGTTTCTGAATAGATGTTTAGGTACGCTGAATTTGTGCTTCAAACTTTGGTTTTGGACGACGGATGCGAATATGATTATCTCGTGTTTAAAAAGGAAATAAATAGGTAGTATAGAAATAATGAAAATGGAAAATAAAGAGAAAGGAAGGAAGGAATAAAAAGGAAAGAAGAAGGTTTTTGAAAAAAGATAAAACGTGATTTAAGTCTTTGTATTGGCTTTGTATTACAGTTTTCTTTCTATTGGCAGTCAAAACTGCCAATAGAAAACTGTTAAAGCCAAATCCTCCGCTAACGCCGGTCACGGTGACCACCACAGCGTTCAATGTGTTAAGAATTATCCGTCGTTTTTCAAAATGTATAGTCGCCCATACAAATCAAAATAAGGATTCGTGAAAAAAGACGATTGGACAAAAAACTAATCGTCTATAACGGATTAGTGTTAATGAGCAAGGGAGTCTACTTATAATTCGAATTCACGAAAAATTATTATAAGTGCTAACGTATCAGACCATTTTTGTGGTACGATTGTACGTTGATTTTGAGGTCAACATTTTGACAAAAATAGAATCAATAATAATTTTAGGTGCTATCGTAGGCTAGAAATAATTTGTAGTAAGCTCATCTTGATCATTGATTCACCCGCTTACTTCCTTGCAGGAGGTACTAGCACATAGCCCTTATTATTTATTTTTATTGCAGGCATTATATAGCTCTATTGTTATAGCCATAAATAATTCCGGACAAACAATCTCCAAATCCAATTTTGTTTGGTATAAAATTTACGATCTCAAGGCGCACCATAGGCACGGAGCATTATGCAAGGCATGCAATTTTCTTCCCAAACTTTATATTCTTTTTTATAGGCGTCTACTTGAGTAATGAAAAACTATTAAAGTGGTCGTGTGGGGATAAAGCGAGGGTCGTTGGGACCTTCCACTTTTATTATGGCCCGACGAATGGCGTAGCGCTATTTTTACAACCCTGCCAATTTCATGAGCCCCGCTAAAAGATGGCAACCAACGTTTACGCGTCGGAATAAATATGTGTGTAGGTATACTCGAACATAAGTAGGTATATGCCTACATAATAATATGTAGGTATTTAGTTATCAGTTAGAAACCTGTTTATTGTCCTTTATTTATTTTATTTCGTGGTCATGGGCAGCACATTTGTCTCTATGTAGCATGTAGGTATCAATTTTAATAGCTGAAAAGAATCCAATCGTTACAATTAGGTACATGATACATTTATTATTTAGGTACTATAGGTAAGTTAGTACCTAGACATTGTCATATAAATACTGATAGAAAAAGTAGATCCATACAAAAAAAAAATTATCTCGTTTTGTCGGTTTCATTGCCGTCGGAGCAAAACCTGACAAAGGAAATAGAAAAAGGATTAAAAATGAATTTCGATTTTACTTTTCTTATTATTCTTTTTTGTTTAGCTTAGTTCTGTTTAGATTGTTTAGATTAGATTTATTTAGATAGGTAGGTATGCATTATACCTTAATCTTTACTGTCATATTATTGGCCAAAACTTACTAGTTTTGGTTAAAATTAAGTACCAACCTAGTAGCTTACTTACTTTAAGTATTTCAATTCAACAAAGCTTGTTTATTTGCTTATAACTGTAACAATGTTTGTTTGTTGAATCAAAATCGAGCATCTATTATGATTTCTTACATATTATTTACTTACTTATTTGTATAGATGCTACTTACTAGTAGGTTACCACAATATACCTACCTACTTATAACCATGGATAGGGCTGGTAACGAACAAAATGATCACCCGATGGAAAACAAGCGACAGGTGTGGGCAACGACGAATACAACCGCAACACAAAAAAAAGTTTGACCACAAGCACTAATTTGCATAAATACAATATCTAAATAATCTAATCTCAGACAATACGATACCGATTTCAATAATTATTACACTACTATAAAGCTAAGTACCTAAGTTCCTACTTACTAGGTATATTTATTCATCCCTGATAGGTATAAGATAGACGTAATTTCTTAATAAAAAATCAGGGATCCTTAAAATGTACTAAAATCAAACCAATGTAAAAAATTAGGGTAGGTACCTCAAAATTTTTATTGCTTACGCTGCGGTTAGTGTTGACTGTTTTGATGACAGAACAAGACAATGTAGAATTTAACCTAAGTAATTATTCATTTAAATATTATTAAAAAATAATAAAAATATAAATCAGACTGTTTTATCCATACCTATGTACCTACTTACCTTTTATTATTTTTTATTATAATAAATTATTTAATTATAAATTGAAATCGGACATTCCATTCAAAAGAGCTACCTTCTTGAAGTGGTTTTCACCAAAGTGTAGTGTTTGTCCCAGGTCAACATACTCCTGTCCTCGAGAGATGACCAAGACAATTGATTCCAGCTCGAGCAGAACATGTTCGTTAAAATTTAAAATTGATTTTTAATTTTCCAACCTTTTCAACCAAGGGTGTTCACCATGTAGATATTGTAGGTAAGTCCTGCAAGATATAAATCATCTGTAATTACTACCTAGGTAGGTACGTATATGTAAATCTCAAGTATTGAGAGATAGGTACATAATATGTTTACAAAAAAAAATAACGCCCCGCCACGCTGTCGTCACGTTGTCGTAGTCTCTTGAACACAAAATAATCTTCACAGCATTTGTAAACAATTTGTGGAAAATAACGTCTCCTCATTTCTCGATACGAGTGGATAGATTAAGATCAATGCTGCTGATCTTAAAAACCTAATTTATAAGAAAAAAAGAGATGACAATCGATGATTGATATCGTTTTTAAAATTATAAGTCTGTAACATTTGCGAAATTAATGCAAAGCAATTTGTCAGCGAATAAGTCATGGACATTTCGCATTGTTTATAATATCAGAATCTCACAATTAGGATAAGTAGGTATCTATAATAATTTATACCCAGATCTTTAACTACAAGTAATAAAATTGAGGAACAGTGCTGTCTGTACATCATCATTAGTCTGTTAGTCTGTTCTCGTCGACTACTGGTTGCTATAGGCCTCTCCAACGGCATGCCATTGTTATTGTCATTAATTATTTATGTTATTTTAGTACTAATTGTCTACTTTGATCAGACTATCAGACTAGAAGTACTTAGGTACCTACACATTAATATGTAGGTTGAAAAATTATTTAATATTTATTTATTTATTATAAAAAAAAAAACATTATAATCGTTACCGTTTGAAGTCGATCAAAAAATGTGGTTAAAATTGCCGGCAGAAGCCGGCACATTTTTCTCCTTTATGCTGCTTGCATGCTTCTTCAAAAATTACAACTTAACGTAAATAATAATAAAATTATATACATAACTAGCAAACCTGGCGAACTGCGTTCCGCCACCAATAACTTTCCCCTGTAAATTAAAAAAAAATCCTGAATTTTCTTTGCTATAAACCTTACGGAGCCCGAGCCCTTCCCAACGAATGCATAACCGTGGAAATCAGTTCGTGCGTTCTGGAGTTATAGCGTCAGGAAGGAAAACCCGACTTATTTTTATATAATAGATTACGTAAGAAAAAACAAAACAATTATCTTAATCAACCTACCGGACCCCTTGTACCGGACAAAGAAACAAAAAAATAGTTGTTATTGTACCTATTATTCATTATTAAATTTTCCCGCTCAAAATCTAACGCTTCCCGCACTTCACTTTATCCCGCGCAATATTTGTCTATGGTAGGACAATTTAATCATTGTCTATGGTGAAAAACATTTTTTGTTTGTTTCTTCATTTAAATTTAGAATAGAACATAATTCTTGATAATTAACTAAGGTGATAGCTTTATACATAATGAAGCCTCGTAAAGACTTTATTAAAATATTTTTTTAATATTTTGAGTAACGCTGCGAGATAATCAACCTCTACTTATATTTTGATTTGTTTGAGAGTCTATGGTTCACTCCTCATTTTCCTGTGTTCCTATTGGTTGACGAAATTCACTTCTTGTTTAGCCAATATGGCGTCTTTTGTGTTGTGAGATGACAACATCGCAGTTTGTGTCCTATTTGTCATTAACTCTTGTTTAAATCAACATTATAGATCTACCTCATAAGTTCAAAGAGAATCAGATTATTGTAATGAAAATTATAGAAACGTGTTAAACTAATATGACGCTTGATTACGCATTTGGGTGCATCTTAGAGAAAAGTACTTAGCTCCTGTAAAAATGGCGGGTGTGTTATCTTTATGGGTTGTGTTTTCATTTCATTCGGAGAAAGTCAAGTAATGCTCTAAAAGTGATATCCATGGATTTTTAAAGTGTTTCGAAACCTAAATCAAGTGTTTGGAAACGGCATGTGTTTTTCGATTTGACATTTGCCTCGACGATTGATTAGACGGGGTCGGTGCAGGTGTCATCGTTTTTGATGAAATTATCAGCATGTCGCGCTGGGGCAGAGGCCGAGGCGGTAGCGTGGCCGTACCGCTGGATAGTGCTCTCTTTAGAGAAAATAGTAACTGCCCAACTGCAGCTCGCTCGGCGGGTACAGTGGGCAAATGGGGAATCACTAGCTTCACGTCGATTAGAAGCGCACCTTACGGTAAGCACGTTTACTGACACATTTGTCATTTATAAACAACCTTGAAGTTAAGTTCCTCAGTTATTTATCGGTTTTCCTACACCTATATTCTTATTAGAACAAGTATAGTACAAGTATAGTCTATCAAAATATGGTGAAAGTAAATGTAAAAAAACAGTCCCTTCATTTTGAATGAGTGAACTATTCTATAATCTATGGTCAACTTCAATGCCTTTTACTGTGTTGTTTATTTACTTTTATCAATATTTATTACTAATTGGATTGTTTGTATTTCAGCATATGCAAACAATATTCTTAAAAAGCCAGTGCAAGATCAAAACAGTCCGCTGACAGTGCCAGCAGTTGAAACTGAGCAACCACCACCAAAGCCTAAGAAATTCTTCAAATCTCGCAATGCTGAGGTTTACCCACCAGTTCCACAAATTACTTATGCTCCTCCAGTACCTGCTGCCCCATTGTCGCCTGAACATCCCTCACATAGTAAAGAGAAGAAGACAACTAAAAGAAGCAGAGCATATACTAGAGATTCATCTTCTCCTGAATTACCCCGTCGTAACTCTGAGAAATCTAAATCTAAAAAGGGTGCAGTTGCAACAAAAGCTTCTAGAAAAGAAGATGCACCTGCTGAAAATACTCAACCACCAAATAAACGTTACCTGGTTCGCAATCGTGATAAAGTAATAAATTATGCTGAAGATGGAAGTAATAGCCCCATACCAGAGTTTACTCGATATGAATCATCACAATCAAAACTTGCTTCACCTAAAGTACCATCACCCAAAGCCAGTCCACTAGTGTCTAGTCCATCTGTCATTAAACCAGATGTTACAAGCCCATCAACAAGTAAGGAAACTAATGAGGAACGCAAACCTCCTCCAATTGTACTAAGGATATCTAAAGGAACATCAAGAATTGTCAGCACAGATTCAAATGAAGGCTTTACATCACCTAGTTCTGATAGACATTCATCTCTAGATACACACTCAGATGTTGGATCTGATCACAAAAAGAGCCCTTCTATGGAAACAATATGTTCTCCAAAGCATGAAGGTCTAAAAATTACCATCAAATGTGGAGGTCTAACTCAAGAAACCAAAAAAGAAAAGAAGAAAGATAAAAAAGATCACAAATCTCATAAACGCCACCACAAAAACTCAGATGATGAACCATTAAAGAAATTGAGTTCACCACAACCTGGGACTGATGCCTATGACCTTTATAAGACTCTAGCATCACCTTCACATGAAACTGAGAAAGAAATTAAAAATAAGATGTCACCTGGGGATGATATTGAGTCCCAGCTGGCTAAATTGGATTCTGGATCTGTAATCAAATCCCCAAGATTGGAAGTTCAACCAAATGAGTTACCTCCTGAACCTAAACCCCCAGAGAGTAGTAACTCAGGAAGATCACGAAGAAACAGAACTAAAATTAATTATAGTGAGAATGATGATTATCTGGATGTTCTTACAGCTGGTTATCCAAATAAACAAGGAACCAAAACTGTAAGTGACATTAAAAAAGAAGGAAGAAAAACTAGAAGAAAGCAAGAAACTTTAGCTGATATTGCTTCTGCAGTTACTACTCCGGAGCATGAACAAACTGTTGAGAAAAATGAAATTCCTATGGAGAAGAATGACCTAATTGATATTTTGTCTGGTGGAAGTGACAATACTAAAAATGAAGTTCCCAAGATTAAGATACATAGAAAACATAAACATAAGCATAATAAAAATTCAAGCCCTGATCATGATGTAGAAATGCCTCCAGAGGACATCTCTGTTGAACAGAGTGCCTCCAATGAAGAAGTTAGTCAGGAAGAGGAACCAAATGAGGTAGTTGCTCAAGCATTTAATACAAATAACACTCCAACCTATTCCCAGACCAACACACAATCTTCAGATTCTGCTTACAACAGTTGTCCTAATGAAAATTCTGAAGAAGAGGTTCAGAAAAATCCTCAGGAAGATGTATTTAAATCACCCAGAGGAGTATGTGAGTCAGAGGATAATGTACAGAATGAAGATAAACCTAGTGTTAAATTAGTTATTACTAAAAAGAAAGGATCAATATTCAAGAGCAAATCTTTAGTGAATGACAATCCATCACCACTGCCTGCAAGGAAAAGGCGTCATCTGTATCGTCATGAATGGGCCAATGATGTAAGTACACTATATTCATTGTAATGTTAATCTATTGTAAAATATTCCTTACTCTTTTATGAGAGCTTATGAACAATGTTCGAACTAATGATTCATCTAATGAGGTACCTACTTTTTTGTAGAATGTTTAATATAAACTTACGTTAATGTCTAGAAATTGTAATTGTATATTACACAACAAACCTTGAAGTTACATCAAGTAGATAGTAAAATTGCAACGCTTTGATTACATAATGAAAGAATATCAAGTTGTTACATATACATTATTATTGTATTTACAGAAAGGCAATGAGACTCCAAGGCCAGAACCAGTTGAGAATGCAGAAGTGAATAATCAAGTGGGACAAGTATCAGAAGAACTAACCAGAGTTACTAGATACCGAGCCCCAGATCCAATAGTGGATGATCCGATTGAAACTGTTAAACCATACACTAGTGTCAAATGCAGTAAAGAGGCTAAAGAGGTATGTATTAATTTGAATCATGCTCATAATATGTGTTAGTATAAAAAAATATAACATTGATTTGTGTGCTTAATTTATGAATTTATAGTTTAAATCAAAAATAAATCTACTTTATGCATTAAATATATTTTTCCTGTTACAGTTTTACACAGTTGTAAGAAATGTGAAAAAGGCCCATCAGATCCAGGAAATTGGAGAGTTCCAAGAATTCAATGATGATGTGGAATACCTCCTAGATGCATTACAGGTAAATACATAATTTTGTGTGATGATAACTTAACAGAGTTATGTATTTTATAAATGTAAATAATTACTTGAGCATTGTTCTAATGCAGCTGTAGAATACTATATCAAACTGATACAACTATTCTATTACAAATTACGTAACAATTTAAAATCCGAAGGAGAGTTTTTCATGTCCATTGTTGAATAAGTCGTCTATTGTTTTTAATAATAATTATATTCCCTGCAGAATAACAACCCGATATCTACGCGTTGTCTGTCTGCGATCACACTGGCGAGCAAATGTACGGCGCCTGCGTTCCGTATGCATCTGCGCGCGCATGGCACGGTGCAGAAGTTCTTCAGTGCACTACATGATGCTACAAATGACCAGGTTAGTTGTTTGGTTATTGTTTTATCTTATAAAGTACATAGTTAGATCTTGAAGTACATATACCCTAGAGAATTCTAAATGTTTTTCTCTTTTGTAATAAACACATTTTGGTACAACAATAATTTACGGTTTTTAATACAATAAAGTAATACAGTCGGTTTTCTTTGATCCATATTGTTATGTTTATTAATAGAATATTCTTACATCAAGAACACACTGACGTCAACATACATTCCATTTATCTTAAAGTTTCTGAAACAAGAGCATGCTACCAATACTTAAATAATATTATGCTATTATGTATAATTGTGTCTGTTACAACTAAAAGCAAATGAAAGTTAGATTTCTGGTTGCAATAAAATGAATTTATTTTGTGTTAGGAATGCACAAATGTAGCATGACTTGTGTAAATTGTATCAAGGCTTAATGAAATCAAGTTGAAGGCCTTGTATCTTAACATGTTTGTTGCAAACTAAGTGTGCTGTATAAAAACAAGATAAATGAGATAATTTAATGCACAAATATAGTCATATTTTCTAAATAAAATTATTTTCTACTTGAATGTTCTAACTTGTATTTTATTTTTCAGAGCCTGGGTTTGTGTACTGCAACAGTGATGTTTGTATTGTCTCAAGACCGTCTCAACATGGATCTGGATCGTGAATCCCTTGAGCTCATGCTCAACCTACTCGAATCTGATGCTTCACATAAGTAAGTACATCACTATTTATAAGTTTTCTACCTATTCATTGCTACAGACTTACATGACTATAAACTGCTTGACTACCATGTTAATCTGTTGTGTGACATCACAAGTATTTTGAAATATGACTTCTAGAGACCTCTGTCGCAGTCAATAAGCAAATTGAAATTCAAATATGTTATATACTTACCATCTATCTTTTTTCAGAAATGCGCTTGATGACTGCGGTTTGACTTCAGCTCAGCTAACTAAAACTCAAGAAAGGGTACGGGAGCTATGTGCCGAAATAAAGAGCCAAGGAAAAGCGCAACACTTGGATTTAGAAAACATTACTGTGAGTAATTTTTTTGCTATTGTACACTCAGAACAGAACTGAGATAAAAAAGAATTGATTGAATGTATCTAATTTTGATATATTTTTTCGATTTCAGGTGGGTCATTTGGCCATGGAAACCTTGCTCTCACTGACCTCAAAACGAGCTGGTGAATGGTTCAAAGAGGAGCTCCGTGTGTTGGGTGGTGTAGACCACATTGTGCGAACTATTCAGGACTGTGCTGCGAAACTCGACAGGCCTGTTGCCAGCTGGACTAGCGCTGACGTCGAAATTCTAAGAAAAGCAGATAGATGTCTACGAGTCTTAGAAAATGTAAGTTTCTTGTTATCAGTATTTTCACAATATAATTTCTTATCAATGGCTACTTTTTGTTTATAACTTTATCTATATTACATAACACAATAAAAAGAGAGTCATGCAATGATAATATGATAATAATGCTTTATTATTCTAATATTCTGTCCCATGTGGCCATTTGTGTTATAATTTAACAATACAAATATTAAAATAAGATTTGGATTTAAGAAGACAACTTTGTGAAAATAAAGGATGTAGTGACCTACCTATTTTTAAATAGTGTCTGGAAAGAAAATCATAACAAAAAATCTGGCCATTGTTAATTTCACGCCATCTATTGTCATTGTCTATAGTGTCTCAATGCGGTTATTGAATAATTTCCGCGTAATGGCGTCGATTTTTTCGACAACTATGAATTTAAAAAATATCTGAACCAGCTATACCACAAAGTTAGTGCACTGCTTAATTTTCATCATATTGTGATGAAAAATATATCTGTATCATGTAATTTGTAGTTGGTAATAGGTATGTACCTACAAATGATGCCTTGTGTGTAAGTAATTTGGAGTTAAATAATGTGGTTGTGCAGGTGACGCAGGCGAACGAGGACAACCAGGTGTACCTGTGCTCGGCGGGCGGCGCGGCGGCGCGCAGTATCTGCTTTGTGCTGCGCGCGTGGATCGACGCGGCCTACTCGCACCCCGCCCACCGCGCGCCGCTACTCGACGCCGCGCTGCCCGCGCTCAAAGTACTGCTCAACCTCTCGCACAGCTTTGGCACTACTGGTAAGTACCATTCAAATTTCTAAATATCTACCAGTCATGTAATGCCTATAACTATAACTGTACAGTGTGTCTCTTCATAAACTGGTAACTAGCTGACACGACAGCTCACATAACCTCTTAAAAACTAATGTTTGTCTTGGTAGTGGATATAAAGGAAAAGTACAGAAAATAGCTTACTGATTTCTATAAAAACCTAATATTAAAGGGTTAATAATTCCTGTTCATTGTATTAGGTGTCAAAGAATAGTTACTCTACTGCAGTCTAAATCGGGAACCTACATTGTATACACTTTGTCAAAGCAAAGAGTTTAGTCTCCACTAAACCTAAACACTAAACCAGTAACCCAAATACCAGTCACGTGCCCATAAATAAATTTCTTCTACATATAAAAATAATAATGTCTTAAGGAAAATGGATCTTATGTATTCTCTTAAAAATAAATCCTTTGAAAAATGACAAGATTTTTACATAATTACACTTTTATTTGTAGTTTCACTTGGAGCTCAGGTGATTGGAGAGCAGCAATCAGTTATGGAGACCTGTCTCATCATACTGTACAACCAAGGAAACTTCATTCCTGACAACAGAAACTTTGAATTTAGTGTTTGTGTAAGTAAACTATACTTTTTTTATATCAGTCATTATGGCATCCTATTTACTCGTGATTTAAAGACACTCAAGATTATATCCCTCTGGGAAGTGGCGTGATTGTGAGGCATTCAGGATTTAATAAAGAACGAGTTGCTGTTACAAATAGCTTGATCTAACTTACCTAGCCTAAACTATATGTGGTGATGTCCAGCATTATACTACATCTCAAAGCAATATACTTAGCTAAAGGTTCTTATTTCACTATATAGCGGCGCTTTGCTGTTTATCTTGTGGTGTCATCACACCAAACAAATAATCATTCGTTTTCATTTTAAGTTTCATTTACTATTATCATTTGAGTAATTTGACATTTCTTTACACAGGTACTGTTGCTGTTAATTAACTTAGTTCAGAACAACGAACCTAATACAGAGAGGTTGTTGAGCGTTCGAATTCGTGTTGACAACGAGGAAGACATCATGTCCAAGAGCATTGGCGCATTAGATCTTATTGTAGATCTGTTCTATAAACGGGAAGAACTAGCGAGGTAAGATGGTGTTACTGGCTTACATACTCTAAATAATCGTCGTCACGTCTTTTATCCCTGAAGAGGTAGGCAGAGGTGCACATTACGGCACGTAATGTCGCTAAGCAATGTACACCCCCTTTTCACCATTTTGTTATAAGTCCCATGTAATAGAAGGTGAACCTATTGTCATATACTGGACACAATTTCAGACTCTGTGCTACTGCTGCTATACTACTTACACTTTTTCGAAAAACCGAAGAAAGCCCTCATTTTTACTCTAAGTTACTCTTTCTCTCTCTTCCAATTACATAACTTGTGTATTTTCAAAACTAAAATTGCTTGTCATAAAAATTCTGGGATTAAAATAATCAACAAAGGTATGTAACGATTAAATGCTTGCATTTTTATTATATATGTTTTTAACCGTATCTTGACAACTTGTTTTTACAGGCGGGCTGAGGAGAATACAGACGCTCTGCTGGATGGCGAAAAGGAGCCGGATGATAATAATGATAAGAAGAAGCAATCTCAAGATGACATCGACGAGACTGTTGCGAAGTGTAAGCTATTTGTTTTTGTACTATTCTTCTAGGTACTTGAAAAAATTATAACTTCACAATGTGCTCAGTTAATTTTAATTAATAGATCATCTTACAAATAAAAAGAAGAAACCTTTTTGAAAACTAATGTTTGCTACTGTAATTGACGGTTAAGTAGTAACTTGTGCAAATTGTTGCATTCGATTGCACAACGATTGCATTAACTTGCGCAAATATTACGATAACTCATTTTTCTTTCTTTTTTTTTTTAATAAGTTGTCATTGATTGGTGTCGGTATGATCCCGATGTGTATTTAGAGAATAGTAAAACGTAAAAACCACCGACACAATTAAGCGATTTTTGAACACTAACTATAAAATCATGTTATGTAAAAGGTCTTCATAGTAAGGAAGAAGTGTGCCGCAATGTCAGTAATACCTACGTACGACATTGTACAATTAGTTACAATAATAAAATATTTTTTAAAGAATGTAAGATGACTCGTACATCTGATGTACATTTATTCTGTCATCACATTATCATCAACAACAGCCGGAAGACTGCAGGATATTTATTTTGTATTAAACGTTTATGTATATGTAATAATGAACGTGTACGTGCAGTGTTGGCCCGCGCGGGCGCGCACATGGAGCACAGCATGGTGGGCGCGTACATGGCGCTGCTGCTGGGCCACGCGGCCTGCTGCGGCCCGCGGGCGCAGCGCGCCGTCAAAGACCGCGTGCCCCTATACGCGCCGCTACTGCCCACGCTCAACAAGTACTACGCCTTCCTCTCGCTCACCGCCAGCGTAAGTACCACATATACCTACTTTATTACTGACTAATCTTGAAAAAGCCATCATTCCTTATAATGTAGGTAAATGAAACCTTAAAGTAAATGGGTGTAAAGTTCTGGGTGTAATTGAACAATAGCAAACAGATTAGTAAGAAAAATAATAAAAAGTAAGTTTTTGTCAGCATGTGAACCAAAGTCACTACCACAAACTGTACATTTGTTTTATTTTTTTACAAGGCCCAGCAAACAGCAGTTCTACATAAACTAGTATAACTTTGTATCATATGATTTTGAAATAGACAAGATAGTTTTAAAAAATTGGATAGCTTGTAATATTGATAGCAGGCTTTACATAAAACAAGTTAATAATATTAAATATAGAATATTTGGTCACAACAAATTTTTCACACGACTTTTAAGAAAAAACTGCCATAAGTTTTTTTGTTTTTAGTGTTATAAGTTTATACATTTTTTGCTTAAGTATTCTATTTTAGAATCACAATAAATGTTTAATTGTTTGTGTTTAACAATTTACTACACTGTGAACTTTTTCATTACTTGGACTGATTGCTCAGTCCTATTTACTAAACAAAATAATGGCGTACAAATAAATGATTACGTAGGGTTTTGGATTAACGGAAATATTGTCTGGGAATTACAGGCTGAAGCAGCGATAGTGGCGCACGTGAAGGCGACGCACCGCATCATAAAGTTCATGGAGGCCAGCGACAAGGAGGCGGCCGAGGCGGAGCAGGGCGCGGCGGCCGACGTGCCGCAGGACATGTCGCTCAGCAACCTCAACTACTCCGCGCACTCCTACTCCAGCTCCGACACGCACTCGTCCTCCATGGAGCTGGACGGCTACCACTGAGCCCACTCCACCGCCCAGTCTCTCACCCAGTCACGCAGGCTCCAGTGTCGCTGACCGGTCCGACAGACATTAGCCGGCTTCTGCGTCGGTCCGGTCTCGCCAGAAACGGAAATCTGAGATCGCGTCGTTTCGCCTACAGGTGTAATCGTAAGTTTGGTTTATAAAGCAAATCGTTAGAGGTAGTGGGAATGTTTAAGATACACGGAGATTTATTATTGTTCTGTTGGCTGATAGAGTTTATGTAGGATATTGGATAGTGTTGAGAAGCGTTGATTTCGGCGTGCGATTCCTATCTGCTGATGGGAATAACACGTGGTTCTGTTAGTGCATGCATATGTGTCTTAACATATAACTAAGCGTTTAGTAATTCTGAATCTTAAGTTGATCCTTGTTGAAAGACTTGTAAATACGAACCAAAACAACTAAGTAACCTTGTATATTGTGAACAGCCTATAGCAATAGTATATGATATGCCATTTGTAAAAGTGAAACCAATATAATAGGTGGTGGACGTTTGTTTGCACGCGACTATTATAAGTACCTCTTCTCTTTGTATCGATACTTCTTCCTTCTCTTTGATATTGTAAATATAAATCACAGACTGTTAAGATGATAGTTATGTTGACGACATAGATATGGGTTATGAAGTCTTAATTAAATTGAGATATTCCGAGTTTAAGCCACTGAACTGGCAATATAAAAGTGCAAAAATAGTCGAGTAAGTGTATAATAGATATGTATTCTTTTATGTGAATATTGTGTCTGCACTTTTTTGTATTATACCGCTCCGAGAGAGTTACAAATTATTAGAGTATTGTTCTATCGAGGCACAATTGTTTATTGTAAATAAATTTTAGCTAGTACCAATAGTTCGGTCTCTGTTGAGTAAATTTAGAGTAGGAACAGTTGATGGTGTCCGGATATGTTGAGATGTATAGACGCGGCCGCGACAGCGCTACGTCGCGCACGATTCGCTGTCTCACGAGATGGTGCAAAATGTACAAACACTAACTTTGATAGTCGCTCGCTGATGAGAGAATGACCTATGCTTAGATAATAAAAATATAGAACAATTTATGATGTTGGATTTTTAAACAGTTGTAGGATTAGACAGCGTCTAAGAATATTGTTTCCTTTACATAGACTTGTTTGCAAGACTCCATTTTCACAACACGACTGATGTCCATTAGGCAAAATTTTATTTTTACGAATGAAATGTAAGAACTAATAAATAAGGCACATGAATTACTTAATTTATCTAATATTGCATATTAGATGTTTTCTAAACCAAGAATTCGAATAATGTCTGTAATTTTTATATCGAGGTTGTTTATGTTTGTCAGCAAATGCAGTGCACTGGAGAAACCTTAGTTCCGTCTCATTAAGTTGGCAAGTAATATTCTGAAGATAATCAAGGTTTGGTGATTTGTTAAAATGAGTCTTTGTTGTTCTCGTCCCATGTATTTTTAAGAATTTATTGTTATTTGGCACATTTCGTATTTGGCCCTGCGGCACTAAACACGTTTGACGCTGTGTGAGTAACAAAAGTTCATTCCTAAAATTGTCATGTTAGTTGTTACACTCGTGTTTTGATGCATTTTGTGCTGACCCCAACGATAATACCGTGATGTTAGGGAACGTGAATCGTTGTTATGTGTGATCACCGACTCGTGCGGTTACACGGTTCGCATCACTTCATAGATGTGATTCTAAAAGCGGGAATGTACAGTCACGTGTGAACCTCGTTACCGTGTGACGACATTTTCTGACAGCTTTACTTTATTTATAAGACATATTTTTTTTTTAAGTTGACGCTTAAGTGGGTGTTATATTTTGTAACTGATGTTGTTAACTCACTGGATATTGTTACACAGCTGGGGTATACTATTTAAAAGACCAGGGGTTTCCTTTTCGTTTACTAATTGTACAGCTATCATTTTATCGCCTAAATTATATTTACGTAATTTATTGACATAATATATGTATCTATCGACTAAGCGTAGCTCTAAAGTGCATTTCGTTATGAATTTTCATCTTTTATCACCTGTGTTTTAAAAAATGTGTTGTTTAAACTATCATCACGAGAGTTTGATATCTTGAGAAATTATTATTGTATATGTAATGTGTAATTATGTTATAAAGTATTACGTGTAATTATTAAAAGAAGACAATTTAAATAACTGTTTGGTTTTATTTCATAATTCCGTGACATTTGCACAGACACTGATTACTATAAACTATGAACAAAAGCAACATAACAATCAAGAAAATTAATAAATCATTGTATGAGTCAATAAATAAATAAATATTTATATAACAATCACCTACGAAAAGGTGCTAAGATCTGGCTCAAACTTCTTACATACATAAAATCAACTAATTCGAGCATATTTTTAAATTTCCCTATAATATTGTAAGGAAGATATCGATATTTTAGCTCTATATTCAACATTCGCACACATAAACTACGTTCAGAATACACAACATAGATAAACTACAACAACAGAAAACAATCATAATACAAAGTAGGCATCACTACAAAATATTGTAAATAATATTAAATTCTTTCGACGGCGTCAACGCGGGCCGTGGCTGGAGCTCGTATGTTTTGCCAGTCTCCTGTCTCCGTGTACCGCTTGTTCACTGCCATCAATTGCTCAAAGTTGGCCTTCGCTAGTTTGTGTTTATTCCCAACCTTCTGCACCAACTCTTCATCATATACTAGTTCAGGATCCTCCAGTTTCAAATGTGCTTTCATTTCTTGAACAGTGACTAGGAAACAATTCCACGGCGACCAGTCCTCTTGCACTCGCCATCTACACAACCTCAGCTCAGTGATATCATCGCATTCACTAATGGCTGAATGTGAATGCCAAAGCTTTTCGACTATGAAGAAAACGTCCTTTTCTTGAAGAACGAACGCCAAAGAGCCCCAACACTTACGGCGCCGCTCATCACGTTGTACTGCTCTCAAGATAAACTTGAAAGGAGTCATATCTATCCAGCTGCGCTCGTTCACGTCTTTCCACGAACATGATTTGCAAATTAAACATCCGCTCATTCTCGTATTCAATGGGAAATCTGTGTAAGGTTTGACTTGATGACATAATTCGCAGAAGTAAAGATTTCCATTCTGCATTTTTTTGTAATCTCTTATATCCTTGTGCTTAGTTACACCAGAATTTAGTTCAGAAGTTTGTATTAAACGGAAGACGTAACCAGCAGTTCTTCGTCTAAGGAATTCGAGCTGATGTGCGTTATATCGCCTCACTATTAGATCAGCTTCTTGATCCAGTAGAGTAATTACTTCTTCAGCTAGAGGATGACGGAATTCTGCCAATGCGAATTTAAAATCAACCAAAAGTTCCAAGCGCTCTTTAGTTTCCATATCGTTGCGTATAAAGGAATTATAAAGCTCTTTTAGTTTTTTAGCTTTCTGAGTTTCAACTGTTTCCATCGTAATTAATTTCCCGCTGCGGCCGTACCACGCAACGGGTTTCGATATTTCTTCTAAAAATCTTTTTTGTTTTATCTTCCGACTATCCTCTCTTACTTTTACTCTGTAGTCTTCAATACATCTCAGTAATTCCACTTCTTTGTCGAGAAGTAATGAAAATTCTGCTATTTTAGGTCCTTTAGCGTGTAACTGTGATATTCGTGCTATTTCAGCATGTTTCCAGCGGTCAACCTGGAAAAGAAATATAAATATTAATTTATGACAAAAGAAATAAGCAATGCGTAGGTACCTATTTTGGCTGTAAGCGCTTGTTTCAGATAAATAATGAAAATTATAATATATACCTAAATGGTTCTCAAGAAGAGCCTAACACTACGACTGTGTTGAACAACTTAGAAGACCAGCAGATAAAGAGTGTAAGTACCTAACAATATGTACAAATACATACATACGTAACATAAATAAAAATGTGTGCTATTAATTAATCAAGTTAGGTAAATAATTATTTACCTACCTTAATCTCTATCTACATGAATACATGAATGAGCATTAAGTATCTACTTGACTAACTCACCATTGCATATAATTGATCAAAATCTTCCCGAGTTTTCGGAAATGTCTTGGTGATAAGATCTCGCCGTAGACGTCTTTCCGCAGCTTCCTTTTCCAATCTGTCTTCCTCTTTCATTCTCTCTATCCTTTCCCTATAAACAGAAGAACAAGTATTTAAGTAGTTCAATGAATAGGTACCTATTAATAAACAATAAAAAAATCCAACCCTTACAATACACGCAAACAAAGTCAGCCTAACCATAAAGACACCGTGACGAAAAAACTTCTCTGTTTTGTCTTTGACTACCTAGTCTCAATCCTCTCAGGCTCTGGAACCCTGGGCTCCGTTAGTCCAAGCCTTTCCCTAAACTTTTTTATACATACTACATAAAGCATAATATAAGTTCTAAGAGGCATCACAATGCAAACATTGTGTCTGCTTATCTAAAAATAAGCAAATCTAATAGGGCACATAGTAAAAATTGAGGCATTTCACACGGAAAATAAGTCAAATTGTTCACTAAGTTATACTAGCAGAAACTTAACCAGACATTGGGAAGCAAACCCTAGGTAGGTAAGTCTTAATAAATACGATACAAACTTGCATTCCGCCAGCCATTTTGCAACAAACTGCCGAAACTGATGTCGTCTGAAAGCTCGTTGTATTATCGACGCGTAGTGAGTGTGGTTTAATCTGACAATCATCTCTTCGTATGTCTCGTAGGGTTTCGGGACCACTATTCTATCGGTCACGTTCGGAATATATGCGTGAACGCTATTCATTTGCGTTGCACGACTGTAGTTTGTGTCCTGAAAACAATTAAGCACATTTTACGACTATACCTAAGTAGATACCTAATCAATTAAAACATGATTTTGTTATTTAAATAGTAAAAAGCGTTAGGAGACATCGCAGCATGTCTGATAATTATCACGAAGATTTCTCATATTTTTTTAATGGGACAAGCCCGCCACAATCTCCCATACCGCTGCAACTCTTGTAAGCCAGGATCTACAGTAGATACAGCCTTGAAAACACCGCAACATTGAATTCCGGCGCGTCCGAGGACAAGAAAAAGAAATCGATAGGTTTTCGTATTTTCGTACCTATATATGTTAATTAATTTGTGATGTTCATAGATTTTTCAAAATCTACCTTATAATACTAAGTTTAGTGCGAAAAGTAGTCGATTAATATGTATAGGAGGTATCTACGTACATAAAGCTTTTCCTTTTCTTCTGCCGTCTGTGTGTCTCGACAGTTCTTCTCATCTGGACGTAATTTCTCCGGTTTCTGTGGTGTTTGTGTATAGGCATGGTGGTATATGGCACCTGTGAAATTGTTAGAACTCTTATTTCGATTGTTGTGTCTATTTTTAATTATTATTTTATCGGCTTAATCACATAACTGTTTGACGAGGAACACGACTCGTTTCAGGGCATGCTAGAGTCTCATATTCATGAGCGGCATTCCGCGACACACGGCTACCGTAGCAGCGCGACAATCGCCACATCGTCGTCATCGTCAATCGAGCCTCTAGCATGACTTGTAACTGGTCGAGTTCCTCGTCCCCACGTTTCTATTACTTGTGATAGCATAGGTATTTCATCAATTGCATTTATTAATATCTTTTTATTTTAAATACTATTCTGTTGATGGCAAATACATATTCCAATACCGGCTGAGGCAGTCAGAGGGGTACTTTGAAACTGAGGTGCCACGACTTAGTTAGTGGGGTTAAACTGGACCAGATTAAGTTCACTTCATTCTAAGATACTTCGTAAAGAAGACTCGATTTCAGACACAAGTCTGTTTCGGTTGTCGAAGACGTTTTCCCGAGAAATAGGCGCGGCCGGTGTAATAGGCTTCGCCTGTACTGTTATCCGCCTAACAATGAATACCGCTGATTTGCAACATGTTATTGACATGAAGCCAGGATTATTGTAATATGTAGAAATCGAAAATACTAGTGCTTGGCTTTTAGAAGCTGGTAGCTTTTTGTAAAACAGGCTGAAATTTAAGCGTTAAGCGGACATCCACGAGCGGCACACCTCGCGTGACCATACGCTAGAAGAGGCGTGGTACTACAGAATACAGAATATACCTGTGTGCACATTCTTATATCCTCCTAAGAATGGTTTCTTCATTGGTACAGAAAATATTTCAACGTTAATCTGCTTGATTGTTCTTCCAAAAGGCACCGACACGCTCAAAACATCATTTGATGGTATCTCATGGTATAGTTTGTCGAAATTCAATATTACATTCTTTGTCGTAAGCAGTTCAATCTCTGCTATGCCATATTTGTCGTAATCGAGATCCATAAGAGCCATGCGATCTTTTAATGGATTATCTCCGCGTAAAAACACCATAATGTCAGGATTTATTTGAAAGAGCTCTCCCAAATTTTTCTTTATTTCGTGAACTTTCATTATAGAATGGTACGAACGAGTAAAAGTAGCATTCTGCTGTGGTACCTTGAACTTGATTGCGATAAAAGGCATATCTTTCTTTTTTGGAAGAACTGCATGCAATAGTTCATGAACGTACGATTCTTTAGGTATTGACGACAGAGAAAACTCCTCTGAATCCTTTGTAAACACATCGACAGAAAGGTTGCCAAGTGGATCAGCCTTAAGTTGTGACAAGAGACTTGTCTCCTTCAATACATTTCTCTTCTTAGTTAATATAAGGTTACTGTTGGATACACCCAGTAATTTTGCTAGTTTACGTTTTACGAACTTTACAGGTGTCGATGCTGGGAAGACTTTACTGAACACATCGTTGGGGTTTAGGGGCGACCTAAAAGTGACTAGTATGTGACTTATGGGGCATATCAATTGGTCAGTTTCTCTTGTGCTTGGGGCTGTGGGGTATCGAGATTTGATCTCATCGCCAGACGGTGTGGTTTTATAAGGTGGGGCAGTTAGCAGTTTCTCACGACCTAAATCGCACTGACACGCCGTTGCTCCTGTCTGAACTTGAAGATTGGGGGAGATGCCTAATAATTTATGCACGTCCAATTTCTTCATTTTAACAAATATATCTCACTATAATCACTAAATAAAAGGTAAAGTTAAGACTAATTGTTTAAAAAAATGTACAAGACTAGACATAACAAACAATGAAGATAGACTTTATTTTGTTGCTAAGTTACACCTATTTACGGTTGCCGAGTAACCATCAAAATAATCAGCCTGCTTCTATGCACTATGCCGTGCCCTCAAGTAACCTTTGAGATTGGTTATCATAACACATTAGCCGTATAAATGCTTATTGATACAGCTATTTACCTATGCGGCATGTCTAATTGTGTGGATTATACCTACAACTTTCAGTTTAGGAATGACTTGTAAAAGTGTACAATTTGAATTAATTTCCAAATTGTACCTATATAATAGAAATAATATAGCTATTGGTAAGCATAAACTTACAGAAATGGGTTAAAGTTAATTGAATCATAAGAAGAGCATAGAAACTCTTGTTTTTAGTCAGGCAGTGAAGGTACAAGGCGTTGTTTGTTTTCATAAAGAGAATTAACCGGTTAGCTTTAAAAACTAACTCCTTTGAAGAATTTTATAAAAGATGCGAGTGTGCATTCAACGTTCATAAATAGGTAATTTTCTGGTTTAAAACAATTTTCTTTGTAAGTTATCTCTAAAGCAATTAGTTTTTTAAGTTCTTCTTTATAATAGGTCGGTGTACCTTTTGTAATAAAATGTTCATAGAGATTTAATATCCATTCACGGAAGTAAAATATTATTGATCTCCTATAACAGAGACCTAAGTAGGTGGTTGATAGTTAATAAAAATTGAGAAAACAATAAAATTACAGCTCAATAAAAGAGCGAATGTGCCGAGCATAGCTGGCGTGATATTAAATTCCTCCAAAAACATAAAAATGATTTTCGATCGTAAAACTATAATTTACAGACGTAAAAATGCGCTGAGTTATATGTTACTGCAAGTCTGTGATGTGAACTAGGAATATTGCATCGTATGGTGGGTGACGCCGCCTTGGTTATTTCACCCTGATATTTATTGTTGATCGAGCAGTAATCCAAAGGTTGTTTATTTGAATTTCATTTCTACACCAAGCTAAAAATAATAGTTTTTGGTCCTCTTGTGTTGTTAGCTTAGATTTATTCACGTAGGTATCTATAATGGCATGAGTTTACTCCAAAAGCTAAAAAAGTTCTAACGAAATAGTCATTAGGCATGTTTATGGATAGATGTACAGTTTACTGTGGTTTTTTTTTTTTTAAAAAACGTTGCCCCACACTAGGATTTTCTCCTGTGTCGTGGGTGCGTTTACAAACATACAAGTCCACATACACATGACACCCAGACCCGAAACAACAATTTGTGGATCACACAAAGAGTCGCTCCGTGCGGGAATCGAACCCGCTACCCGTTGCGCGGCTGCCAGTTGCCCAGCCACCGCACCAACCGTGCAGTCAAATTGGTTTGGTATAATATTCTGTATTGCATATCTTGCATTGCCAAAACCTACTAAGTTATCCTGACGAAATTAAGGCTAGCTGAGATGTTTACCCAAGATATATTCAATCATATTTGAATCTGCATCAGTCTTGAAGAATATAGGTTATAAATAACACAAAACGTTGGTAGCTTACCTACTCTTCCCGAAGGCGTGATTATAGCATAGGAAACGTCTAACTAAACAGGCGGTGCAGGTAGTGCGCACGATACGACCGACGCGACCGGCTCCCTCGTATTATTGCGTTTGTTCGGGCTCGTGTGCGTTCTGTAAACACGTGTTTTAATCAAGCCTGTTGCTTCGTTTCCGTTTGCTGCGGCCACTCGACGCTCAGCAAAGAAAAACTTTGCATGTGTTTTATTACGACGGATGCGGAACACCCTCAGGGCTTAATTTCGATGGCGACCTGACTAGATTTTAATTGTTTTATTGTATCACAGCGAATATACAAAATACGTTTAGGTTTGTCCTAAAATTGGATTTCTGTTGAAGTTTGTTATTCTTTGTTTCACTTGCTGTTATGGTTTACCCAGCATAGCACATTTAAATTGGATACAGCATACCATGTCTACTTATCTTTTGATACGAAGCCTCAATAAAGTTCTCCTTGTATACCCACTCTCCGATCATCTCCTCCTATGCAGGCCCCAAACATATTATTTTAAAGAACGTTACCATCTCGTTCAAATTTTGTCATATTTTGTCCAGAGAATGTTTATGAATGCTACTTTTATATACCATTACCTCATGCACCCAAATGGGTCATAACGTAGTTTTTGCTGTTGGGCATCGAAGAACTGCCCGCGATGTGTAATCGCGTAGCAGCCGCTTACCCTTGCAGTCAACTGGTAATAAGGGGTGCTCATTCACTAAGTCCATATGGCTATGGCTATTCTTTTGGAAGTTCGTGAGAGATACGCGATTGAAATGTAATAATGAGAGAACATAGGTTTTTACAAACTCACCTCAATAGGTGAGGTCCTACCGCTTTAGCCAAAAGTCGACTCTTCCCTTCCACTATTGTACTAAGTCAAGCGTACGCGTAATAAACAGTTTCACACTTTAAAAAATATACCATTTTCCTATAGTTGAAATTATTACTGAATCAATTAATGCCAATCTGCTTTTGCTCTGACTAACATAATTATATGAAACCAATACATGATTCCACAACAACGCTTAAAAAAATATATATATAAAAAGGACCCATACAATATCTTGAAAATCTGATCAGTACCTATGGTGTCAGTTTTTTTTTTTTACATTTAATGGGTCGACGTTTGGCCGCTATCTCATCTGATGGTAAGTAATGATGCGGCCTACGGTGGAGCACGTCTGCCCAATGAATGCATTGAGGACAAATATACATAGGTACACGATATTATTTGGATAGATAAATAACAGTTATTAATATGACTAATTGTGATTCATATACATAGGTACCTATCTACACTGAACACATTAGTTACGTCAATGGATGTATTGCAATCAATTTACCACGCGATTTTAAATTCTTAGTCATGTTTTGTTTACAGAGCAATGTCGTTCCCCAATCGTGCAATCTTCCCATTGCACGATAATCGAGATGAACAATTTTATTGCGCTCGCGGGCAGAGGGGAGGCTGCGGGAGGGTGGCGGTACATTCGATTAAAGCTCGCTGTACACGGAAATTATCAAACGAAACGCACCGACAACTCAGCGGGCCGTGAGAGCCTCTACATTAATAGTTTTTGTTCCCCAACTCGGTCGTTTCGTCGCAGAAAGGTAAAGTTTGGTCCAGTTCTTTTTTCTTTTATGAACCGTCTATTTCCCGACACCTCTCATTTTGAAACTCTTTCAGTTGTCGCTTATTCAATATTGCGCTCGTTGCATCTACATAATGCCTGCCATACGAACCTTTGTCTATTGTGATTTAAAAATTTGTACCTTCAAAGAATAAGTTTCCTTTCAAGCTCGCTTTAGTGCGCGTATGACTGTCACCTAAAGTTAAATATACTAGGTAGAGGTACTCCATGATAGGTATGTGGTATGTAATTTGTTATATTATATGTGTGTACGTACATTTTTGCACCGAACAGCGACTCCTGCATTTTAAGTTAGTGAATTTTCTACACTTCTTTGACATCTTCATACCTAACTTAAGTATCCAAAATCTAGAAGTAACCAAGTGATTTTTAAAATGCCTTAATGTACTTTGGTCAAAGGTTTAGTATTTAAGCTGCACAGAAACCAACAGCACATTTAGCTCCATACAAACGTACGTCAAAATTCAAATTCAGTTTGTATTGAATGTTTGTTCAGATTTTCCAATCGCACCTCGCGTTAATTTGTTTGTACAAATTTTACCGCACCCGCAAACGATTCGATTAAAATTTAGCTCTATATTCAATCTAACTAACGGACGTGTTGTTAACGCGAGCATGTAAAGTTAACACGCAACACAAAGCCGCTGCGATCACATATTTAAGCAGAGTTAATAGGCGAACATTTAGTGCAGCGTACGCCGCCTACTCCTAGATCCAATGTCCCGATGTTCGAACATGATACATGTACTATCTACATATATAAACTCATCCAATGAAATATGATTGCACGTGGCAAACATGAATAATTGTAACACTGAAACTGAAACATCAATATGCTTAATGAGAGTTGATTAGCACGACTACGTGCAAATTATGTACTCTGACAACGCGCTGTTACAAATTTATGTTGGTACCTACGTCGCATATTGTACCTGGCACACCGACACTAACTATCCAGCTGTTCGCCCAGACAGGCGCAGACTAGTCACAGATATAATTAAACAGCGCTCAGCTCATTAATAACATATTGATACGAGACAGTTTCCCAAATAGCGCTTGTATCGAAGTGAAAACTGACATTTGAAAATTCACGAGCTATTTTACTTCACCAGACAATAAAAAAGTCATGGCCTGTACATTTTTAAGCAGCGAGAGCTTACTGTCAATATTTTTGAGTATAATTGTTATTTCAATATTGGTAATTGGAATGTTTGCACTCCACCCCCACGCGAAACCAGTTGAAAGCATCAACCGGACTATCATTAGCAGGTATTTAGCCTTTCCCCGACTGCGGTTATCAGTCAATTTGTCGAGTGCATTTCCATCTGTGTCCACTCACCGATCCAAATATGCCCTATTAATTATTTATGAAATTAATACGATTGGCAAAAACAACATACGTGTATGTTTGTGAGGAGCGGGCGGCGGTGCGTGCACATGATGCGTCTTTTATTCGATTATTGGTGCAGTGATTAGCGACGAGCCAGCGACGTATAATTTATTCTAAACCGCCGTAATTCTAAACAAGCGAGGGCTGTGGCATTCTCAGTAATTATTTATGAACAACTCCGGTTTCCATTGCGTAACGGATATATATTTTTTGCAGCACAAGCCTGTACAGCATCGTTTCAAATGGTGAGAATATCTTTAAAACAAACTATTAAGATAAAATACATATAATGAATATTTTAATGGGTTCTGATAAGAACCGGTCTTCAAATTAGAAGTTCAGGTTTTTATATGTCAAGTGTAAATACATTTACTTAATAGTTTTGACTATACGATACTTTAAATGTATATTATTCAAATGTTTATTTTTTAATTTTAATGATTCCACCCGATACTGACCTTTTATTAGTTGAACATTTGTTACACAATGTAAACCACTGAGTTTGTTATACACACAGTAGATGTTTCAGGTAGACTAACTTATAAAAGTCGATTTGAACAGGGTTAAATATTTTATTAAACATTTATCGATCGCACATTTAACGGACAAATAAAATAAGAACACCTCTCAGTTTCATCATGAAAAAAGTTTCAAATCCTTAAATCATTCTAAACTTTTATTTAACTGGACCTTTATTTCATAGACTGGTGTAAAATACTCGCACTATTTAAAAATACTCATGAACATTGAACATACGTTTGTTATCTGGTCACAAGTACCAAATAACTGTAGAAGACATACAGGTAAATACCCTCCATAAGACTCCCAGACTCATTTCAAGTCTAGAGTCCAAGATGTTAATAAAAATACGTTAAATTCACATTTTACGTGTGTCGAGGTATTAAAATTATAGTTAGGTTCCGTACGACTGATTCACTGAGTTTAGTGTAGTCATATCTCAGGCGAGTTCATCACATATGCATATTATGACATAACTGGAGGGGTTTTATTGCCACACGGACATACGTGAGACGTGGCCAAGGATTCGGGCGGCCGCACATCCCGCGTCTGCGATATTATGCGCCTAAGCAAGTACTTTAATATAACCACCTTTATGACACTCCACAGCAACTAGGTGCCATTAATTTTGCATTTAACTTGCAGAAATAAAAATTCAAAAGAATATGGGTATTTTCGGCTTGACTGTGTCCTTAATGGAACGGTTTGTGTTTCAAGCAATTTTGAATTGATGCAAATATTGCTCACTGGTTTATTATGCTTTTTATAATAATATGTAGATACGCTACTATACTGTGCTTTAACGTTTGTAAATCTTAAAATGCTTCCTTATTAAATAATAGTGTCGACATTTGTCAATTAAAAATCGCCGTATACATACTATCAAACACAGCCAGTTCCCAAATTAACGAAGCAGGAAAACGTTAAAGGATGTCGATTTGAATGTACAAATACACACGTATGCTTAATATAAAGAACTGAGCTTAAACCGGTATAGACGCGTTCCCCTCGTGCTACAAAGTTGGTGTTCCGATTGCGTAACTTTTTAATTTTTTGCATTCACAAAAGAAATTTCCTGACAAAGAGAACCGATTAAAATTTTGACGCAATGAGCGTGTTGGTTGGTCGTGGAACAAGAAATTAGCTGCCAATTGCATCGAACACACTATTATAAGTTGGGCCATTGTTTTACTGTTTTTAGAACTCGTTTGAAGTTATATTAACTTGAATACATTAACGGTACCGTTAGCCCGTACAGTTGTCGGTATGTTTGCGGTTTCTCATATTTGTGAGATAATCGGCAGATAGATCATGTAGGTGTATACCTAATGTTGAATGCACATTTTAAGAAAGTTGATATCATTAGTAGGTAAAAGTTTATCTACATTCTAACTTAAGAGCTGGTTTTTGATAACTGTATCATATGGGTATGGCATAAAATTTAAGTCTTTTGGCACCGTTAGTACCATGGATGCATCGTGTTTTTGAATTGGCTTCTAAAAAGTGAAGGGAACAAATCCCAGATTGATTTGTAAAATTAAAACGGTACCGAAGCGGTATGGGTTCGCTGTTGTGTGTACAGAAGTGGACGGGCTCACAAACATATTAGTATACGTGGGTAATGCCTAGTCAAACTGTCCCAGGGGCGTGCGTGATTGTGCGGGCGTCCTCGGGATCTCTAGTGTCCACTACGCAGCGTCATCGCCCCGTTGCATAACCATGGACTCAGACTTCCATCATTTTATTTATTTGTATTTGTACAGCTGTTTTTAGTTTTACAATATTTATTTTATTTTTTCATAGTTTTTAATACTAGGACTGGATGGACTGCCTCTATGGTAGAGTACTCGTTGGTATGATTGCTACGGTTCTGGATTCAATGCCAGATATTTTTATTTTGATTTTCAAAAAATCTCAGTTTTTTCCTTTAGCGCAGAGTTAGGATTTATGGTGAGGTGTATGATCAATTCGCTCCCTTTTAGGACTTACCAATTAGTAATAAAAATTAGGTGTTACAAATAGGTACGTGCACTTCTTTGGGGTAAAAACGTGTGCTGCTTCCTTTGTTATCTCTTTGTTTCCATAGTTCTTAATGTCAAGACTTTAATTGTTCGTTTTGTCTATCTACACGAGATTAGTGCCTCCGTAAAATGGTTCGATGACCTTGTTTTTGCACAGGTGCTCACAAAACTGGTAGGTTAATAATAAAAAATAATTATAATAGTAGAGTTTACATTAGTGTTTCTATTTATAACTGGCTTTGCAAAACCGATGTTTACTTAATGATTATTTTATGATGATCGATCAACCGGATGACCTTTTGGAAGATTTTAACTAAGTACTTATGTATCCAGCAAGCTATAACCTCATTTAACCTACCTACTTACCTTTAGATAGTGTGTATGTAGGTATAGTACGGTACATTAGATAAAACATCTTTGATTAAGTGTAATAAATAATTAGCGCTATAAAAGTTACTTCTAAATATAATGTCTGTAATAAATACAGATTACATGCTCATACAAGTCATTAAACTGTCTCTCATTTCCGGCAAACGGTGTTTAAATAGCTTTTACTATTCATTTGGTAATTCAATAAAATTAATTGATTAACACATTAGAATTATCATTTAAAACAGTTACATACAACACCCGTATGTTCTTACTAGTTTAGGTGTACTGTTTAGGTGCATGCCTATGTCGACTAGCCTACAAAAAGGTAGACAGAGGTGCACGTATTAAATGTATTGCCCACTTTTTACTAATTGTATAAAAGTAATACGTGCAAGCGTTTTTTATTGTACGTTTACTCAGTTTGTTTTATACATAGAATAGATTTAAAACATAATGTATAATTGTTGGTTTTCCCTAATAAAGTATAATAAAAATATCACGAGTCATGTCGGCAAGTGTGTGATGATAGCAGATTCAAACAGTTTCGTCATAACCCCTACTCTTCCCGCGAGTCAAAGCTAACTAATGAACAACACCGTAACATGACGTCACGCCTTTTTATCCCCGAAGGGGTAGGTAGAGGTGCACATTATGGCATAGTGGACAACACATTTGACAGAAACAATATAGGTTCAACTCTACAGGATCTGAAACTATAAGATAATACTTGAGATACTAGAGTTGAACATAGTAAAGACTTATAATATTGTTTCTAGGTAGCATCCAAATATTGTAAACCTAGTAACATTGGAAACGATTCGATACGTTTCACGGCTCCGTAGAATGCGCTACATAACGGCGCATACGAGATTTCGACTTGGACAAATTCTAGCTAAGTAGGTAATCGACAAAAGTGGTTCTATATGCGAATCTATGAATGGCGGTAACTGCGAACGAACATAAAAATGCACGTGTTTACCGACCCCGCAGGCCAATATCCAACAGACTGATTGCTTCTTTACTGTTACACGATAAAAATTTTATTAGATGCTCATAAAATGTACTCTGACGACTCGCGAGACCCAGTAGCCAATATATTTGAAACTACCCTGTAACCGACCTTTATAAAACTTAAGACTTAAATATGTGTGCTCCGAACAGCCGTAACATCCGCCAGTTTCATTATCGACATCAAATTAGAAAAACCTTTAAAAATATATAGCTATGTTTGCTGAAGAAATATTGTACAAAAAGCAATGTATGAAAAATAGTGCTGCGCTCTTCTAATTTAGTTCTATTTGCATTCAGTATAATTTAACAAATTCCTAAAAAAGTGAAAAAAATCACGGCCGGTTGGGCGGCCCGTCGAACCGTTCAAATCGTTTAGTAAACACCGAATAGGTCGTGTACAAGTGTGGTACAACGATTTTAATCGAATGGAAACGGAACAAAGTGAAAATGTACACCTCAATTATTCCAACAGTCGCTTGTGGACAAATATTCATAGGACCACGTGGCCACGGCTAACGTGCACAATGTGAACAAGGTTTTGATACAATTGTTAATCACCCTGTAAAATTGTTTGCAAGGATACTTCTCTGCGTTTTATTTTATGTCACAACATTGGTATATGTTTTATGGATAGTTGTGCATTGCGTAGTTTAAGTTTTCAAAACAGCATGATTTTATTAATATGCTTAAATAAGTCTACAAAATGATATATCCATCTCAAAATTGTTATTCTTGCTTCCACCGGTCATAAAAGAAATATAGAAGAAATACAGTACTTACTATTTCTCCATGTTTTAATGCTAAAAACTGTGCCATTCGCTTACGTAATCGACATTTTCTGTTCATTCCCTTAAAACATATTCCTATAGACAAGTTTGATGAATACGTTAATTTAACAGCCCCTATTCACCATTTCCATTCACAAATTCTATTAGCTCATGACTTATAACGAGACAATTTGTCAACTGATCGAGAGATCTTCATAACAGGGTGCATACTTCAATGACAAATTACTTCGAGGTACTAAGTACTTCAATATAAACTCATTTCACTTACACGCGATCATAGCACCCAAGTAATACAGATGTTTGTATAGAATATAGCCTTCTACATAGCCTTATTAGGTGGCTATTGTAACTTACAGCGAGAAACGCTCGCAATTAAATTAGACGGCTGTTGAAATTGAAAAAGTTAATGGATTTCTAATAGAATTTTTTATACCTCCATCATCCTGGGGAGTTAAGAATTTTTCTTTTAATCGTCCTATTTGTTGTACATTGTTTATAAGGGTGTTATGTTACGTAAAATCAGGCTAAGTATCTGATATAGGTAATTAGGCATAGTTGTGACCTTAATACGTTATGGCTTATTGCATTCTAATATTTATGTGATTCACACCACCTAGTTTGAATATATGACAAAATCTACTTACGTATTTTTGTCGGCCCTGTTGATTCCTATTATACTTAATCCTCAAGATAAAAAAATAAATATTCAACTGAATGTAGTTGATAAAATTATCAGTTCTATGTATTGTACCTACCTAATCGGCTACTTATTACTCGACAGTAGGAAGGGTATTGTTAAATCATCTAAAATGATTGTATTTGCATAAAACTCGACTTTACGACAGACTATCGATATGTCTGCATTGCATCCAATCTACTACTCATTTGTGGTATCTAAATGCCTAACCAAACAAGTTATCACATCCTGTGTACTGACATTTAGTGCTTGCGTGGGCTGGCTAGAACCACATATTTCTCGGCCGTGCCATCCTAAATTCTTTGTTACCTATAATGCTAATTTGTGTCGCCCGTTAATAACCCGTCTGTTATTGGTTAGATCTCATAAAAGAAGTCAATAAAACGTAAAGCTTTGGTCCGTGGCGTTTGGCCTCTGTTCGAGTCTCCCGCAATAAAATACAAATAGAGTCGATTGAAATGCAGGACGAACCGGGCTGTTTACTTCATGCCGAAGCCGACTCGCTGTCGTCCAAGGCAACGATAACTAAGATTGCTTTTTTTCCAGTTTTCAATCGCTTGTAAATTGTTATAGTGCAAATTAAAACTTCCATTAACTTGCCGTTTTCATGGAAATACTTTTCGATTGAGGTTCTTATGCAAATATTTCTAACTGCGTACATAAATCTACTTATATAGTGTACTTAGGTATCTGTAATTGATTATTAGTCATTATATTATTTTAAACTAGGTTCTACCAGCGGTCCCGTAGGATAAAAGTATCTTATGTGTTATTTCAGACCATAACCTACCCCTATACCAAATGTCATCCCGATCCCTTCTACCATTTGACGTGAGTAACAAATATACACATTATACACACAAACACAGAAACATTCGCATTTAAAATCCCCAGCGCTGCGTTCCGCACTATGCGTGTGCCCTGAGCAGTTTACGCTAATTTGGGCTAACCATCGGCCTTTTTATAATGGGGTGAAATCATCCAGTATCTTTTCAGTGTTCGTCCTTCGCTACTCCGAGCGAACAATGGCCCTATATGCATTTGGTAGTTTACCAAGTTTCATCGTAATCGGACCAGTAGATCTTGCGTGATGCTTGAACAAACAGACAGACAGACAGACAAAAATGTTTCAATCACATTTTTTGTTTCAGTGTCTAAGTAGTAACATTACTATTTTTTTTTTATATTTTCAATGATCAGAATTTAGACAGTTTTATTATATGTAAAATAGGAACATATAGACGAGTTCAACAAAAAAAATACTAATTAAAAAATAATATACCATCCATAGCGATTTAATGTCCGAGTAGTACTCTGCGTGTGTCGAGATTGAGTGATATTTAGATGAAAACCTTCACGCCTATCAATTACCCCTTAATTAAGTCGGAAGAGGTATTAATGCGATAACAGTTAATTAATAAGCAATCAAGCACAATTGAGCCAATAATAAACCAGTATTCCATTCAGTGGTAGTCTGGCAGAATGGCGATTAACATGGGGCTCACGCTGTGTAAGGTCACAATATAGTTATCTTGTATTCATTACAATACATTCATCACAGGTCTGGAATAGATGTTCCTATACTTTTGCCTGATTACCTTATCGTAAGACCGTTTCCCTTAGTATCTAATTTATTTTATGTATTACCAAATACAATTTTGTAAATCAAAGTCTTCTAAATCCTGTAATACCTGTATGGTGATTTGACTGTTTACTTTGTAGCAAAATAATTAAAAAACAGTTTTTTGTTTCCATTTCAGATCATCTCTTATTTCTTGTGTCAGCAGTTTACTGGACCCTATCACAGGAACAAGATATGAGTTCGGAAAATATTAATGAAATTCTGGATAGGTTAATACAACAGACCAAACCAAATGAAAGTGGTATTGTACCAGATATAGTGGACACTGTCAATCCTAGCGTTGAAACACCGCCAGGCAATGAGTCAAATATTTATTATTTTAAAACATTTATGGCACCACGAATTAATTTCAAGTCAAATGGTGAAATAATACAAGGTTCCCAAGAGTCAAATATAAGTAGTCTTGAAGCCGCAGAAGGTACCGAACTGACTACAGGAGAAGAATCTTCACGACACACAAGCAAAGTAGTAACCAAATCTTTCATTGAAATTGAACATCAGAAACAAACTATGCCGAGACAACTATATGGAGGTAACACAGAAGTGAAATCTGGAAACGGGAATACCACGTCAATAGAACATTCAATAAAGAAAGAATTTATGTTAGATTTAAATGCAGCCAACCACAATAGGAAAAGTCAACAAAATGATCATTTCAACTTGTTACATCAATACCCTGAGATCATCATTGACCATGTGACCTACGACGACGATGAACAAACTAATGATAGCAAGCCAGTCACCCCTACAGTTAATACCCAGCATGTACAAGAAATCCCTCCAAAACTTACTTTAAGAACGCGACATAGCAACTCAGACGAAAATATTGAAACCCCTATACGCGATCCGACGGAACATTCTGGTACAAATCATTATTTAACACCCGAAATTAAACACTTAATCGATACCATTATACAAAAAAAGGTAACGCATGATAATCTTTTTAGACAAGATACGGAGAGCGAGACCCGTAAACAAAGCAAACTTCTGGAAAAGATACTACAAAAGCTGCCTGAAATGAAATTAATGGGTAATAATGGTAAAGAAAACTACTTACGTCAGCGAGAACTTGCCCACCCTCCAGAAATTGATACATTGTCACATTTTGGTCACCCAGCAGATAGTTTAGTGCATAGAAATGTAGGTAATCATTTTAGAAAACCATATTTGCATGCACCGCATATGATTAATAAATGGGAAATACACAGCCGCTTGTTGAAGACATTGTTGCGAACGTGTAGACCTAATGGCCTTAACCATGTTCGACTCATAGCTGAACTGATTGACAGGATTATATCCAACATCGACTACAGATCTGCATGCTACGATTTATTTAAGTAATAAAGAAGTGTTAACAGGACAGTGTGTTTGTAATTATAATTTCGGTGCCTAAATTCCGTTTGTTTATAATCAGTCACCGGCAGCTAGTTAGCGAAGTTGCGACTCGGAAACACAAAGAAGCTATCCGCAATTCGTAGTCTAACTAGTGAACAGCGTGCAAACACGATCAAACCGAAGTCCAAACTGCGCTCAAAGATCTAGTTAGCTGCGGGGATGATCCACTGTTCATTGCCATGTTTGTTATTTGCTGACGTGGTTAAGAACAGTGTATCTGGCAATGAGTGCACAACACTACTGCTGAAGGAGGTGTAAATCTCTTGTTTATTGTGTAGATATCTGATCCCTGAGGATCTAATGAAATCTAAATGTTTACTGATGGGTTTCGCTAGTCGTCGAAAGCAAGACGCCATTTTTGTATAGTTTCTTTTTAAACTTTGCAGTATGTAGAGCTGCGAGAACTATAGGTAAGTATATGCTAAGTAAAATCTATTTATGCCTTTGTTGTTTTTATTTCTGGGGGTATTTTATGTAGAAATCATAAAATACTACATATACGAATTTTAGTATTACTCGTATTTCTTATTATCCGAGGTAAAAATGAAACACTTAGATGCTAACAAAAATCAAAACATAATGATTCTGTTATTTGAAACTTGTAAAATATTTAATACCCACGTATTCGAACGAAGTTAAATTAAACGAGGTAGATTTTTTGCCCGCACGTGTATCGTTCCCGGAGGTGTGCGGGGGAATGCATTAATTTTTCACAGCTGGCTGTTAGCAGCACATTATAACAAGACAACTTCACACTCGGCGCGGGGGGGGGGGGAGTAATCCTTGAGCGTATTTTCACGGCGCGTGTTAATCTCCGTGAGGGGCTTTCAATAGCGTTTCGCATATAGAAAAGTTTGGGCGAAAATGTTTCCAACTCCTCACCGGCGTTCGACGAAGTTGTATGTTAATGTGTTTCCCCTTTGTATCGGGACTGTCTGCTTGTTAAACATTATGAACCTTTGTGTTTAATATTTTAGGTGAGTATAGGAAAATATGAAGCGATTTATTTGTTTGTTGTTTTTATTCTCTTTTTCAGTTTTATTAAAAGTATTATGTATTTTTAGATGCGTGTGTAATTTAAATTAATTACTTCAATGTTTTGTATCTTTGCATCCCGTAATCAACTAAAGTAGGAAAGTAAGTAAGTTTCTGCTTTAACACATTGAACGCCGCGGTGGTCACCGGGTGACCGACGTTAGCGGAGGATTTTCCTTCAACAGTTTTCAGTTGGCAGTCAAAGACTTAAAGAAGTTCTATATTCCGATATTTTTCTAAATAAGAAAATGTTTCTTATTTTGTATTGAATTATATAGGTATTAAAGTTTATTAATTACTCTTTTATAATTTGTCCGTCCACAAACGCAGCAATTCCACGTCCCCGTCGTTCATAAAGCGATACATTCAAGTTGGCTGTTTATGTTGTCTAAACTGGTTTTGATTCAACATGAAAAATATAGCGCTGCGTACAAACGCGCCGGCAGGTTTTCCATTAGACCGCTGAGTTAGTCTTATAATGAACTGCAATAATCCCGGCTAGAGGCTAGAACAAAGTAAATATTTCCCAGCGTGTGTAGCTTTTAAGAAACTTATACAAATCCAATTTATTTTCCATTTCCTCACTTCATGAAAACTTAAATATGCTCGCAAGGTAAACCACTCTGCGAGCAATCCTTTGATCGAGCTTATCTCTTTATGCAAAACTCTATCAAAATTTGATGCCTCAAATACTAAACTTCACTTTTATATGATACTTGGAAACTTGTTTATTATAACTTTGAAAACAACTTTTAATTTGCAATGTTAGACGACTTTTACCTACTCCAGACCTCAGAAAGTCGATCGATTTTTACGTGAACGTAAGTCAGCCCGAGGTCCCGCACCAACGTAAATACAAAACTGTTCATTAATTATAATCGAACTCGTAACTTGAGCTTTTGTTAAAGAAGACAAGAGTCCGAGATAAGGCAAATTGTTCTAGCTTATCTTTTCCATAAGAAATGCTAAAATAGAGTTCGGTACAGGCGGGCTTAATAAGAATTCAAACGACAGAGCAGGTTACAGAGGCGCTCAACTTAATCCGGATAAGCGAACTGAATCGGGAAGACATCATTTCATTACCCACTATCGCATCCGTTCAAACAAAAAGCATATTCTGTATAATGCAGTACGTACCGGTAGGTACCTGCTTGTTTAACGTACCTGACTTTTTACGTTTGTTATTCAACGTCGGCAATATGTGTTTATTCTATAAAATATCAAATATTTTAGTATCTGGACCTATTAAAACCAGAGTTTTAAGTGAGATTTCAAATTAAAGCTGAAAGAATTGTGCTTTTTATACTGGACTATCGAAGAAATGAATCGTCATGGAGGAATATATCTATTAATAATATAGTTCCTTATTACCCCCATAACATTGACGAAGTCTCATACACATATCTTTTCAATCTACATGACTTTATTCTGATTGTATCAATCCAGGGACGTCACGCTGCAAAAGGATCATAAATCATAACATAGAAAATGGAAATAATTCAAACGAAACGTTTTAGTAAAAATGAGATTGAAGGAAACAGTGTAACCTCATAAGAATATAGCGCGATCCGCAAATATCCATATCTACCTATTTGTATAAATGCGGGTGCATACCTACCTACATACAAACATGTCTACGTAGACTAACACAAGACGATAATTTTGCAAAAAGACTGCAGTACGTAGCATTATTCTTACTACTTCATTGGCTACAACTTTAGAAAATGTGCCGTGTATTGTTGCACTTGTGCTTCGTGATGACTAAAAAATATTGCTAAAGTACAGCTATTTTTTTTTTTCAATACATTTTTTTAAATCTTATGGTCTTCTAACTAGTTCTGGCCTAATCATTTATCTGAAGCTATATACTTTAATGATTTACTAATAAGGTAGACGACTAATTTTTATTTTAATGTTCGTCTTATAGATTATTTTAAAAATATAGACACGTATACGGAAACCAATATTTTCGAAGATATTATATCGATTTGAAATATCACGTGACGTCACTTCTAAGTACATTTTATACGTAGAAATGACGTATTTGCTCTCACTCCTAAACTTTGATTCGTTTTATCTTAAGTATTGATAAAATAAAAAAATACATGTCTAATATTTATTCATTACCTAACTGACGGAGTAAATAGATTTTTTATTTTCATACCCCATCATCATCCCTATTATGTGCCTACACTAACTTCGATTTAAGTGTACCTAAATATTGCACAATAATAAGAAAAATGCACGAGAAAGTGTCGAGACTACACTAATTATATGAGACGCGACATACCTATGCAGAATTTTTCATTCTCAACAGGCGTCGTTCGCGAGGTAGCACTGGAAACTTTATGGATTGTGCATGAGACATGAATTAACTTAGAAAAGTAGTTCGACATACCGTCACACACACAGTCATATGCAGCTTGAGCAGAATCACAAAGAGCAAAACATTAACGCGAACTAGTTACTTATCTGAAAAGCTATTGCGAAGTTTTCAACACTTTTGTATGTATTTTCAAATAAGTTTATAATTTCGCGCATCGCTTTTAAATGTAGCTATTGTTTCTGCGTCGTATATTACTACTGCTTGCTTCGACATATTGATGAAGAATGAGGTGATACTTTTCATATTTTCCTTAAACCTTTTCAAGCCCGAAACTGACTATGATTTTCCTCATATTATTATGTATTTAAAAAAGTTACTTATGTTATGTCGTAAGACATAATCTAATACCAAAGTAGCAAAAACACTTTCTGGTACTTTAAATATTTTAATTATAAATATGAATAAGCAATAATGAACTCATCAACAGACATAAAGAAAACGTCTAATAAAATTGTTAATATGTACGAAACGACATGTCAACGGTTTAAAAAAGAAAATGACTCGGCTTCCTGTAATTTCTATTAAATTAAATGGCTTGTTATTATTTCCTTAGAAATTACTTATTACAAGCATGGAACTGAGAAGTGACATGTGACAGCGGAGGTCGGTCGGCGAGTGGTTGAGTACTTGAGTAGCCAATTACTTTGAACCCAGTTATTTACAGGGTGACACTTGGCGCGCCGTAACTGGCCCCCTGTCGTTGATTGCGTTACGTGTGCGATGCCCTTGCGTGTAGACAACGACATCACTTGGTCAACAAACGATGACATTTCCAGCTAAAGTAATGATTTGTCAAATTAATAAAAAACTACGCAACATTTCTTTAGACTTCATAAGTGTACCATTTTCCAAGCCAACATGGATAAGATACTATCGTTAAACCTCAAAAAGTTCCTTTAACAAAAATCTGGTAATTTAGCTAGCAAGCTATGAACATAAAACCTGAATACGTATTCAGAGACTTTATTTTTTCAAGAGGGCATACACTTAGGTGCCGTATGTGAGCGCGAGTTACGCTTGTTTTACAACACTTTAAAACAAGGCACTAACGTCTTGTAGACGGAACGCAAACCGTCCAAAGAAAAAGAATGCATACCGGTTTATGTTTGCGGTCTCCCGGACTATTTTCAACCGAAATAATTAAAAGTTTTTACGATCGCCTCTCTACTATCGTGTAAAGGATCCGACGTCGCTCGTGGTAACCGTGTGAATACGAACTTAGCACTAAACTCGGGTTATTGAGGACGTCTCAAAACTCAAACGATTGTGCTTCAGCCGGCTGTAAACCGATATGTACACATTAAAAGAATATACCAACATTTTTATGTATTAGTGTTTCAGACTCCAGCACTCAAACCCGTAGTGGTATTTAACACACATGGCCAAATGTTACGGGGTAAAACGTAAAAAATACAAGTAATATGTGATATTGATTAATAAAAGGCAAAGGCTACGGGCGAATGGTTATTTAAAAGTACCATAAGTGTGGTCCCATGCAAATGCCAGTCGATCAATTTTTAATAGTTCGCGTAAATATGCATAGAGGGGCAATTTACGTTTGTGAACATGAGTTGATATCAATTTCGGCGTCGGTTTTTGCAAAAGAGCCGTTCCAACAAGGTTAATAGCGGGTTATTTAATCGACAGTACAGCCTGTGATGGCACCGCTTAGTGAAAGGACTCTCAGATTCATAATAGAGATATTAAAAAGCGCTTTTCATTTTTTCTGGGGAAAAACGTTTATAGTGAAAATATTGTGTGCTTGGTTTATGTTTTTAGCTTTAATCGTTTGCTATCTTTCGTATACTTTTTGTTTATAAATAAAAAGGCTGGATTGTGTAGTTTGAAAATGGTTTTGATTTGAAATATAATAATCTATGTACTTTAAAAGTGTTTATAATAACATTTCAAGATCATTATTACAAAAAAGGACGAATTATCTTAGTTCTCCGTTCATTTATGCAAACAAATCGAGTGATATTTCTTAAGTCCGAGACTAACAACATGCGGGTCATAATAAAAACAGGTCCTAAGTTGCGGCGGCACACGTGTACACTCGTAAGATAAAGACGTCGCGCGTCGTGTTGCGTCCTCCGTACTCGCACAGATACGTCTCATACTTTACGACATCCAGTGACGTGCTCGCTCGCTTTCCATATAATTTTCCTTGCCGCTTTACAGCGTCGTTTTCGCCCATCGTAAAGACTTTTAATTATATCTGACGAGGCAAAATTTGACCCGCCGTTTAAACCTTATGCATTCTTTGCACTTGCCGCTTTAAGGGGACCATTCCAACTTAATGGGTTTCGTTTAAATAGGTACACTTATATTTTCTTGTACGGTGTTTCTATAAATGTAACATGCATCTATATTTCGACAGTTTAAACAACCACCCTTCTATGGGCAAGTTCATATCTAAAATGTTTCATTTTAATGCTGATGTTGTACGTACATTTGGGATCGGCACTGTTTCTACTTCAAATAAGCTGATTAAAAAGTTGGTTTTGAAATCACAATGCGAACCCATAAAGTTTTATTTATTTTGATAACAGCTGGTGTCATTATATCAAAGTTGGTGTTCTCGCACCAACTTGCCTTTAACTGTAAACAACAAATAAATGTTTGTTTAGACGTTGTCATTGCCAATTAAAGTGCTGTGCAGATAAATTACATAGGTTTAATTAAAGAGTGCTCGTATAGGTAGCAATTAGTAAACTCACCGTGTTCTTCTCAGAATGCGCTTGTATAAAAACGTGTTTGATCCAATTAGAAGCGTGTTTACATAAACGTGTCGTTTACAGCTCCGCTCTACCGATCACTGCATCTGCTGTAAACTTTTAATTGCGCGTCTCACGCGGCTGCGGCCGGTATTCGCTACGGGCTACGCGCACGTAGACGCTACGGGGCTACGAGTACAACTGCTCGCCGCCGTAGCCATTATTGTATTATCAGAAAGAGCTGTCATAACTCATAACAGGAGGAAAGAATTTTACGTAAACGGTAACACAATGAAATTATTTCAATAAACGTGTACGAACGTAATTTGCCAGTTGCTCTTTTGTTTTTCCTTGTTCGTTGTTGATAATTTGTTGAGAAACTTTTGCTTGAAACGTATATTTGACATGTAAGTACGTCTAATCAAGTTTTAATTCGGAGTTGAACAGAGATTCTGGCGGGGAAGTTATTAGCAGCACTTCACACTACTGGTAAATAATGCAATTTTCTCATCTAATTTGAACTAGTATTTTAAATTCTGCTAAAATCTAATAAAGTCAAATTAGAATCCAATGTAGTCACGGGTAAGGGGTTGGTTTAAAATGCAGCTGCTTACTAGTAAAAGGCGTAAATTGTGATTAAATTTTATAGGAGGTTGATGAAATGACATAATTTTATCTTTATTTTTGACCGAAGTCAAACAGTTATACTAATTAATTAAGTTTAAATTAGGTTTAATTAAGTTTAAATAAGGTTCACATCGATTTACAACCTCGTTGAAATATAACTGATAAGGTAATGTTTCTAGCTTAAGCAAATTCTTAATTTAATCGTCACTACCAAAAATTATTGGTATCTGTACACGAACAGTATAGGGGCTGCTGGAGAATGTTTACAAACAGTCAAACTAATTAATTAAGTTTAAATTAGATTCACAACCGTTTGGACCCTGGTAGAAATATAACTGATAAGGTAATGTTTCTAGTTCTAGCCTAGGCAAATCCCTAATTTAATCGTCACTACCAAAAATTATCGCTATAATTGAACTACACGAACAGACTAGGGGCTGCTATAGAATTTTTAACCCGCTCGGCCTTTGGTACCGCTCGCTGGCACTGCAACCCTCGCTCGAATCCCACCCAGACGCTCCGTTTCAGAATTAGACTGGCACGTGTATAATTTATCCAGATCGGACGAAAGTTTTCAGCTAATTATTATATCCCATTTTCCGATTGGTGGGACATACGAATACCTAAATTGATTGGTCGTTTTATGAACTGCTAGTTGGTGTTGTTGTTTTGATTTATTATTAAAGAGGTGTCACTGGTATTGGGTATTGGATTTTTTTTAAATGTAGTGCTATATGCACTTATTGTCGATTTCACGTCATCGACGTATGCTACTTCAATAAGTTAATGTCTTTTTAGAAATGCAGAGATATTCATTTCCAAACAACGATTTATTTCTGTTCATTTTTTATTAAGGAACACGCCTAAAATCACAATCATCTTATATCACACCGCGAAAATGAATTTATCCATTCACTGTTAAACATAAAAGACAATTACACACACACACACACACACACATACACATTTCATAAAGTATTACCTTCAATATGGAACCTCAAACGACCATCTAATTAGATAATGCGTTTGTGTGTACCTGTAAAATCAGTGAGTATTATGAAATGTACGAGGACAAGCAATCGCTAATAAACCCTATATATATCCACTGGGAGATTCCACTGTGTAATTAGGTGCTGCCATCGGTTTTCTAGATTCTGTTGACATTAAACTTATTACCTTTACTTGTCGTACTAGGTAGCGATGGTTTCCTACATAATATATGTATGTACCTTCAGATATATTAAAGAAAAAGATATTTTTTAAAAGTAACCTTAACCGACGAGCATGTATGAAAAGACTGATGACTGTTGATGAAGCTAAAGAGGAATGTGGGATTCGTAGCAAATTGGCGTTCCAAAGTAGAAACTATGGAATGCCATAATACTGTCCAGGATAGGCCTCTGCCTATCCCCCTGGACGGCAGGTGTGAGGTTCTGTCTGTATGTATCTTAAAATTACTAACGTAACTAATGCATTTTACGTTTTATATCTTTTATTGTTTATCTGACTAATTTGTCTAGTGTGTGTGAGTATTACTGATTTTAAATACTGGTTAACTGATATAATTTTGCCTGTTAAAGAACCGTGCCCCATTCTAGAATTTTCTCTGATACCATTTGGTACATCTACATCGCATCTAGACCTATTTTGTTTGTGGAAAAAATCATACCTAGATCTGGAAAATCTATCTATGGCTAATAGAACGGGAATTAAGTCTGCAGTAATGCAATCAATTATTAGACAATAATTCAAAATCTTTGCTGCCAGAAGTCATTATTCCACGCGGACGAAGTCGCAGACAAAAGCTAGTTAGATAATAATTTCAATGTGTCAAACGATCATCTCTAATATGACTAGAAACGTTTAATTAATTCTAAATGCTAATATTATCTGATTGCAATTATCAACATAATAAGTTTACATAGCTATGTATAGATCAGATTGATTCCTCAAATACTAATTTATGCGATAACGAGGTTTCGCTGGTTACCATTGCATTACGGAAAATCTAATTTAGTTCGACTTAGTATTGTCATGGGAAGTGATAATTGGAATTTATTACTATTTAATACGATAGACAAACGTAAAACATACCATTTCAATAAACTTTAGTTTGTACTCCAATTTCCACTTTTAATTTGTAGGAACAAATTGAAATCAACGCAAAATAAATGTTAACTTAAAGAAGTACTTAATGACTACGACACACTGTTATAACGAGCTACCTACATACATATACAAACAAACAAACACAAGTAACAAGCAATCATCTATAAAGCTCTGAAAACCAATCTCTATGTCCATCAAATCAGCATATTAAAAGCTATTCCTAATACAAATTCAGTAATATCGTTCAATTACAACGCGATATATTTACCTACGTACGTGTGAACAATAAATTGATCTCATCGGATTGCGTTCAACACAAATACGAGTATTACATGAATGCTGGAAGTTGGTAACGGTGCAGTGTGCACTGTGCAGGCGAGTAATCATCAAAATAGGATTGTCGCTTTCCAATTAACTCTCTGTCGGTCGTCCGTTTCAATGGCAGGCCTTTCAAATGACGTAGGTGAAGAAAAAGGTAGGTTTTCAAGACGATGTGTTTCCTTGTTTAGAATGTGATTAATTGGTTTAGAGAGAAATGTTTGTGTTAACGAAAAATAAAACTTAATATAAGTGATTGTTAAGTGTAGTGTTAACGTTCAAACTATGGACAGAAGTAAATCAGTGATGTTATGTTATTTAAGTTTTTTTACAATGAACTTTATAATGGATTCTTTTTTAAATTTTATTAAAAGTTGTCCAAATTCAAACACTGAAAATTAAATAAGTCTGCCGTTTGACGTAAAAATCGGATAACGTTATAACGCACTATTTTCATATAAAATATCGTTTTTTAACGTTTTGAAAAAAGGATTAAATTTGACTAGTAGGAAACACTAGCCTATTAACAAATATTAAATTCCAGTAAAGTCAATAAAAGCATATTAAGTGGTTACATTAAGTTATCACTGTATTATTTAAAACGAACCTTTTCATCAATCGTAGTTTTACAAAAAAACAATTACACTTAACTGGTGCCAATCTATATCGAAATTGATCTCGCGCCGTAAATCGAAATGAAATGATTTCGCTAATGCGCTGCGCAAAACTAGCATTCCACTAACGAGTTATCTTTAAGCTGCTTTGTCATAACCCTATAGAATAATGGAACTATGAGCGTACGATCACAATTCACTCATAACACTGACCTGTACAATGTTAGGAGTTGTTCACACACTACTTGAAATAGTGTGGAAATTCACGGTTTATGAACATAACAAAATATAAATACAAAGATAAAACTCTTCCTAAAATCTGATTTAAGCCAAATGTGTTATAACTTGTAAAGTGTAGATATTATTTTATTACTTAAAACATAATTTTAAATATTTTAAAACACCTTGGAAGCCTGCATGTTCACTATTAAACTTTTAAATTATTATAGTTTACAATCGAAACACATTTTAAAAATATTATTTTTTACACCAAAAATCACGCAATTCCATTCAGAACTCTACATAAATATCAAACAAACACACAAGGGAAACAACATTGTAGAAGTTTTTAATAAATCCTTGTGAAGAGCTATACGCATAGCTTGTGTGGGGCCCCCCTTGGCGGAGCGCCGCGGGCGTCGATCGGCCGCCTAATTTCAAGCGGTTATTACGGGTCTCGGGACGGACATCACATCCAGAATCTTTGTGGGAACTGTGCGTCGCGTCAACCATCACACACAACAGGGATGTGACGCATATTCATCACGGTCTTAGTTTGTTCTATTTTTTAGCAATCTTGGTGTTTCTGTTTGTTTTGTGTAGATTTGATTTTAAAATGATATTTTTATCTGGTTAAAACAGGGGTTTTAAGTTAAGTATAACTTAATCGATTTATTAAATTCTGATACAGGTAATATCATGAAGATTGGAATTATGCTTAGTGTTTGATATTTAGTATTGAAATGGTAAAAAATAACGAAACTAGAATACAACTTTAAGATTAAATTTATCTTTCACCGTCGTACCTCTTAAATTACCTACTGCTTTATTGCTCACCAATATGATGTGGACATTTGATGCTCTGTAAATAGTAAATAATTTTTAGTTTTCTTTTATTTTTAGTTTTCTAGTTTAGTTGTAAATATTATGTAGTAGTATATTGAATGTTCAATAAAATAATCTATAAATAAAAAGATCACATTAAATATTTAACTATGCATAGTAATCTTGATCATCTATATATTAATACGTGAAGCAAAAACTTTGTAACAGTTTTTACGAAAATTGTGCGGACGTTGGAGCATAAAATTTGGTACACTTATAGTTTATGTGAAGGAGAATTGCGGAACGTTAATATTTTTCAAAAATAATGCTTATAAAGTACATTAAATCAATAAATAAAACATTACACACACATGCATAGTATCTGATCGTATTTGACAAAACGTCAAAATCGATAGACATTGCGATGGTATTCTCACGTCTCATATGAAAAGAGGTTTCTAATTGAAGGAGGTTTGGTTATTCATGATGCGCCGGAATATATTAATTTGAATTTACAAAACTAATAGCAATTCGTTAAATACAAATTATCCTTGAACGTATGTTAAGTGGTATTGTAAATTAAATAGTATATGGTCGAATTTCGACCACTAGGCGACCACTAGTCTTGATTATTCAATCGATGATTAGATCCATCTTATATTGTGTCACAGCCCTAGGGTTTTCAATAGAAGGATGTTTGTTATTGTAGTGTGAAACTGAAATCAATGACATCGCACCGATGCGACGTTGACGAGAGATTGCTAGTTAAACTTCAATTTGTAGTTTTAGAGCTCCAGCGCACAATAGGCATGCGAGTTAAGACTAAATACATGTTCCCGTCACCGCTGGTTTTCCTAATAAATGATTTCTTGTTGTTTCCCATGGTTAATAATAGGGACTAATAAACTGCTTTAAAGAGGTGTCTTAAATAATCCCCTGAACAGCTCTTCGAGAATTAAAAAAAGTGATTTTAACATTACCTAATAATATAATTATTGAAAAACATAACTAAGAAGTTCTCAAATTAAGAAGTTTTAAAAGAAAACTAGTGAAAATACATAATGTTTAATGAAAAGCAGGACTTTTGCTACGACGCATACGCGTCTGCCTACGAGCGCTACGCAGCTACTGTGTTTGCTACGAAATATTGAGCTACGAAACATTTTCTTGGGGCTTTAATTGTATACCACCTTTTAGGAAACGTATTATTTTATTGACTCAACACTTAATTTAAAAACCAATTCAAATACAATATATTATATAATCCTGTTAAATATTTTATTTAGTAAGTTGAGAGAATACTTAAGAAAGTTTAAGTTTTCATTTTCGCACCTCAATTAAAGAAAGTTAGCTGAGGACTACCTAGCGAGTTTACCGGGGCTCCAGCTCGAAGGGCAGGAGTACGAATGGGCTGATTTTTAGTCAATAAATTTGACACTCCCTCTCGCCTCACCCAAGGCAGGAGAAGACACTGGATGATTTTCCCCCTTAAAAAAATTAAAGAAACTTTTAAGCCTTTCCTCTAATCTTACCTTAATTGAATTATTGACTTGAATATCGTAACAAAAATGTCGTAGTAACAATATTTACAGCATACTTCATATACGATTATTATCAGACTTAGATCTAGCAGTCCTGCGTAGTCTGCTGTTTACGGCCCGTCAGTTTTCTTTATGTTAATGACGCGCTTACGACGTAAGTATAGCCTTTCTTATCAGGTGAATCCGTTCGATTCTGTCTGATACTAAATTATCCCACACGTGAGGACAAACTAGATGATGTATTATAATTTTAGTACGGGCACGTTTTGAATAATAATATGCCGAGAATGTTGGAAATTAAAAGGGGATTATAAATATGATATCAATACATTGTTTGTAATTTTTGTGTCACAAATTACTTTCAGGTATTGTTTTTAGCAAAACATTGTTAGCAAACTAACTTTTAACCATCAAATATTATTCCGTAAAAAGATAAAATGTAATCACAAATCTTTTTCTGAAGTTTAAGATAATAAATAAATAATTTTAACTATTGCCAAATTACAGGAAAATAAATAACTATAACTACTCGTATGGTCAGATTACTGAAATATCTTAAATAAAAGATAAGATCTCACAATTGCTGCATATTTTTGTAATAAATATAAGAATGTATTAGAGAGTAAATATAACATTAGTATATTCCAATAGGACACACGCTGTATGAAAGTATTTTTTACTTATCACCGATATCAAGACAGTAGGAACTTTGTGAGTAAACTTACAAGTTATTGGTTTCTGCACTTACGTTCAAATGAGTATAACAATACACTACCTTTCTTACATTCTATTTCAAAGTTTGTGATAGTTTTCAAATATAGGATTTTACTTTATAACATTTTTTCGATTCCATTGTCATTATTATACTTACCTGGCATAGGGGATACCGTGATCAAGAAGTCGGTTCTCCCAGGGCGATATCTTCTCATTGCACTGCGATTGGGTTGAACCCTGCGATTATCCCTAATGTGGATAACTCGGATTAGTAATTTTTGGATGTATACCAAACCAGAAGAAAGATGTTTAGATTTTAATGGAATTTATGAAGTGCAGTTGAAATAACTAAGTTAATATGATAGCTAATTACCAAGTTAAGTTTAAACCTATCCTCGCACAAGGCGGGAGAAGTCATTGCATGATTTTCCCCTCTCAAAAAAAAAATGTAGGCCTATGGAACCTTAGGTTACCGGGGCTCCGGCTCAAAGCAGGAGAAGGAACGGGGTGGTTTTTAGTCATTGAGAGTCTAACACTCCCTCTCGGCTCACACAAGGCGGAAGAAGTCATTGGATGATTTTCCCCCTCAAAAAAAAAAAAAAAAAAAAAAAAAAAAAAAAAAAAAAAAAAATCTACTAAAACACGTCACAATATTAACACAACAATATTCTAGAATATTGCATGGAACATTTTTCTAGAAAACTCTCCTGAAACCTTAGAAAACTGCGGGAAAAGTTTACAGTTTTGTCTCACTTGAAAGACGCTCACTCTTTGTCAATATTATTATGAGTTGCAAAGCTCAGTAAAAAGGAACACGTGTAGGAAGACGTTTTCTAGGTTTTTCACTATTTTCTTTCTTCTAGTCTTGTCCCGAATGTATTTAGAATTGGACAATGAGTCCTATACAGATTTGACTGAACGCTATTATACATGGAGTGACCTTTTTTACTAGATTGCAATTCAGAAAACATCAACAAAGTAGTTAAAACTGATATTGTTGTCACTAGTATGCGTGATCAGAAACATAACTGTTGTTAATTTAGGAAACATAAATCAAACAAAACTAATTTAGGATTTAGTACCAACTTAATAATTGTACCCAAAATTCATTTCCTCTTACTACACAAAAAAATACACTTTTCAATTGTAACTCGGTATAAAACGTTAGTAATATGAAAATACCAATAGATAGAGTAGATTCTCACAACAAACAAACAATCTCACAAAACAATAATCAAAGAACTCGATCGACGTTAAACACAAGGTTACCTTCAAAGATAATCAATTACTAGATTAAAGGTTTCACATAATGACATCGATGTGTGGGAAAACTTATGGCATAAACTCATTACACATGTGCATTACGACAGGACGAAGGTACGGAGTCCATAATCAGCTCAGTATGTGATTGGCATACTAATATGAGGGACAGTACAACCTTCTTCATAAATCATATTACTTATTTATGCACATTAGCCAGTATAAAGGAATGGTAATGAGGAAAATAACTACACATTTACTATGGATTTAACAATAAATCGTTTTTCTTTTAATAAACTGTTTGTTGTACAGGATTCCGTAACGATTTTTTTTTTCTATTTCATGTTTATTGTTTGATAAGTTTTGAATCTGATATTAAAATTGAGCAACTTGTTAAAAGTTTGCTAAAAAAACTCGATAATAACAAAAATAGTTTCACATATACGTAAGTTTAATATTATCTTGTATTATTCATATTTTGTGCGAAATTACCGTAGACTCAGCAGCGGGACACGTGGGGAGCGGCGGCGACGGGCGGTCACCATAGGCGACCGGCGCGTAGGCGGGCCCGCCCAGACCTCTTCACAGAACATTGTGTAAGTACGCAATCTCTAGAACATTTTTACTTATCGTAACGACTCCGCTGATTACAAAGCGTCTCGCGCTCTCATAACAGTTTCAAGATTTATTTCTGATTTTATTACACTTACAATTTTGTTGAAAAACTAATATTTTCCCGATCAATCCTTTTCAGTGAATAGGTGGAAAATTATAAGTGTCGAACAATCAATTAACTCACTTGCATAATTAGTTGTTAAATGATAGTTAAGTGTTGTAAGTTTTCTAAGTTAACAGAACAGTAGGGCGGGAAAGTGAGGCACGAGGCAAATGGGCGGGCGTTGCAGTCTCGCTTGCACAAAATGCACCACCCCCGACGGAATGCGTTGCGTTTGCAGTCCGCGCCGCCGAGCCGTCGCAACTGCCCGCTCGCTGCGCCCGGCTATACTCGTCGCGACTACGTTACGCGGCCTGTAACGAGGTACCAGGCTACCAGGATCAGCAAGGAGGTAAGCCCTTACATTCGTGTTACTGCCTGCTCGCACCCTCACTGCCGCCTTATCCCTGTCCCGTTTCAGCTGAAAGTTTGAGCGGTTTTCCCTTTTATCGTTGGAATGTGGGAAAGCGGGTTTTGGTGTCCCAACTCTCTCTTTCAATTTGTAAGCGCGTCGTGATTATTTCGAGGTGATAACGAGGTAAACAACGATGGCGCGCTTTACAGCGGCGGTCGGGAAAATATTACTTTTTGAAAATGTCTATTATTAAGATTATTTTCCGGAAGTACAAAAAGTTATTTAAGTAATAAACGTACACGTTTTCGCGCGTATAAAACAATTAAACGCGTATAAATAAACTTTACAGAACTTAGTAGAACACACTATAAATAAGAATAAAAGTAATTTAAACATTATTGGTTCACGGGGGTTTTCCAGGGGCAGTATAATTATGCTTTCGGGTATTCTTTACAGTTCTATTTCTTAAATAACGTAAAACTCGCTCACAAAAAATAATATTCAAATGACATCTTCACCTTTCTTTAAACCTTTTTAATTAAAAAATAATTGGGGTTTTTCAATCCCCAAAATATATACTACGACAAGTAAACGGTTTTTGGAAATTAAAACAAATGAAAAATACGTAAAAACATAATTAATTATGAATTAATTACTTTTGGAATTATAAAATATTAAACAAAAATAAAAAACAAAATATTTAAAAGTCAAACGATCTGCATTTATTTGTACCCTCAATAAGATTTATATAACCACGAGCTATGACCAGTAACAGATTTATAGCCCTCTGGAGGTAATATTATATCATTCCATTCTCACACGCTGTTACTTCGTAATAATGTGAAATATTCTTTCACAAATACGTAGATACAAATAATATGCAATTTTACCCTAGCTTTCATCTTCTATGGTATTTTAGAGAAGATTCAAATAAATAAAATGAAAGTGCTACGTATATTTTTTTCAGAAATACTACTTCTTATAATACAAGCATCTCATTTGCCAGCCACTCCATTCCATGGTAACGACTCTGAAGACTATCTCATAGAAAGTTCAATCAAACTAGAGTTTAACGTTGAGCTTTTATGCCAAGTGTTCTTACCTTAGCTACTTACGCATAAAATTCTTATACATATTCAAACAAAAAGTCTAATAAAATTTTATTATCCATAATTCTTGTTTTCGAGAACGATAACAAGAAGTTGCTTCAGTACTACATTCGAAATTACATTAAGGAAAAGAAATAATAAAAAGGAAAAGTTTGCGGGTAATTTAGCACAGGTGAAAATATTCATTCTCAAATCGGTCAGTAAACATGTAATCTACTTAAAAATCCTCTTCAAAATTGGGCAACAAATCGTCGGACGGCTCTACTAAGTCAATGCCAAATAGTACCAGGCGGGCAGAAAGTTATAGAAGGTTCCATTAAGTTCTCGAGGAAGGGCGGCGGGCGTCCCACGCACCCACGCACCCACACTCCTGACCGCGAACGCTGGCCCAACGCAGTCCACAATGAAAATCAGTTTTTCTCGCACCCGTCGATAGTTTAAAATTAAACGTCATTCTGGTTGCGGTTAACACTTAATTTGTACAACGCATAATGTTATTACTTTGCAATTCAATTTATTATATCCCTGATACGATTGTTGTGATAATGATCGGAGCTCTTAATGAAATTAATATCCGATACAATTTGGAAGAATGGAAGGCATTTTGGTTTAGTCGATTTAATTAGCCATGTTTCATTGCGTATTTTAATTTACAAATTAAAATTCGGATGGAGGAAAAATGTCCCTTGTTGATAAGTTTCACACAAAGAATCTACTTCAGAGATGATTTCTTAAAACCTTAGTTGAATTTTCCCTTGGATGCGGCGCACAATTTGGCTCACACTCAAATTGTTCTCAATTTTTGCCATTTATTGAAATTTACTGTATACTACACAAAAAGGACACGTCTTATTTGGCGCCATAACTTACAATAATAGAGAGTATTTAATTAGGAAAATAGAAAAAATACTCGAATTGAATATATGAAACTATTTTTCGTAATTTTTGCATGTCAGTATCAAAATAATTATTATACGCGAGTATGAGTAGTAGTACATAATCGTGAAATATCGGAGTTAAACAAAATGAAAAGTATTGATTAAGATATTTTTTAACATATTAATTATTTTAAAACAAATGGTTACGACTGAAAACCAGTCTATTCAGCATGGAATCGACAAAGGTACTTCATAAATGGACATTATGATGTTTTTCGACACACATTTACGTTAAGAATGGAACGGCAGCCGTCGGGAACTTTATCTACTAAGTAGGAAACAATTAAGTTACAATGATATGGTCAAAGATTTTGGATAAACTAGGTATTAATTACTACTATACATATTACTTCAACAGTTTTAAACCCTTTCTCAGATGTCAGAATGAGCGATTAACGCTTAATAAAATATCAGAATTTAGCTGATGAAAAATTGTCTCGTTTATTTGACATAAGTTAGGTTTGAAGTAAGTTTAATGGTTAAACACTGATTTCAAAAATCGATTAGGTATATTATATATTTTATATTAGTATATAAAATGTAAACTCAAGGAATATTACCTAAGTACTATTTAAGCGAGATTATTGTACCTACCTCCATATTGTAACATTTAAGGCAGATTCCATAGCACGGTTCTAAACCTTAGTGGTTTTTTGGTTGCTATTTGTTATTTATTGTATTACTGTGTATTTTGTGTAAATAATAAATAAATAAAATAATAAATAAAAAAGGTATAATTTCATAAAATGCCTAATTACAACTTAATTCATATTTCGGAAAAAACAATGGAGCTATAAAATTAAACAATCAACTATCAGAAACAGTACGAATATGATATTGGTTTTAAAAGATATTCTTGTATATCGGTCTCTAGATATTTAAATATAAAAAATGGACCAAGTAATAGTAGTATCCGAGCGACGGAAAACGATGCGAAGCGACGACGATGCTCAACCAACAATGTACTGATACAAGACAAAATTTCTCGTCCTTCCGATATGAATATATTTCGTATTAACATTAAAATATCAAGCAAATTTTATTGTAACGGTTAAACCAAAATGTAAGTTGGTTTTTTTTACATACTTAGATATTTTTAAGATAAAATTTTGTTAGGCTCTCCGTAAAATGTTGCTGAATTTTGAAATCATTTAATTATAACAATTTGAAATACGTTCACAACAATGAATGTGTTGTTTATTTATAAATTTATTTAAATAATGTACACCAGATAGGTATAACACAGATTTACAAAATTTATAATTAAAATAGTTGTCTTTAAATCACACAATAGTAAAAACATTTTTATTTCGATTCCTTGTGACAAAATTTTTGAAATATAATAAGCATACTAAACTTTTCCTTTTTTAAAAATTAAAAAAAATACCTGCTCATAGAGTTTAGGCGTTTCGTTACAGATTTTTAAAGTTTTCTCGATTCAGTTTGTTTCTTTTTTTCGTAGCCAAGTAAAACTTTTGAAAAGAATATCAATACACTGTATTAAAGGTATAAAATGACAGTCTGATTCGTTAGTGAGCTCTACAAGTAAGAAGTACCTATACCAATGAGGTATCCGATTTAAGACTCAAGATATCTTCCAATGCACTGTCATCGGTTCATCGGCATCGATTATAGTTATCGCATATCTAACCAACTTTTGTTTTTAACCAATTATCCAGTATAAATATTCACATACATATTAAATTAGTATTTTTTATTATTATTTATATGACATGTTCATGCTTATCACTTACCAGTTCTTTTCAAATATGAAGTTGTAATTTTAAAATAGTGTTGATTATAACGGCTCGTCGTCCACAATTTTCTATTGTACCTATTTGTAACAAGTATGATTATTGGAATACGATTAATCAATATTCCAAATTCTTACCTTTTGGGTAGTTCGTAGGTCAAATAAATGTTAACTAGATATTGTATAGCGATACCAGATTAGTTGTAAACTTCATAAACTTAACCCAATGATCTGAAATCATATTTCGTATTAAGAGGAATCTATTATAACTGTTACTTTACAGACTTGATCGGTTTTACAACTGAATTGAAATGTAACTCTCTCATAAGATTATCGTAGCCTAGTTTAGCAAGTTTAAATTAATCCCGATAATGTCAATGTAGGTACTTACTAAACAGTTAACACATACCACGCACGTTTTCCCCGAAATGATATTTCGGGAGCAAAAATCACGATGTTTATTCTTGTAATAATTTTTCTGCCAATTACCAAATATCTACGATTAAGTTTCAATAACAAGTTGACGAAAATATCACTTAGCTTACTTGCCTACGGCTACTTGTAACTGATACTGATGGTTTCCAAGTAACACATACTTATACGAAGTTATTTTCAATAACAATGTGAACCAGTAAAGTTGTGACATTTGTTGCTGTTTTTTCGGAGTTGTTGCTAACGAAAATATTTGATCAGTTCTTTTCATGAAAAAGTGAGGTATACGTATGTCAGTTACATGGCCTAACAGATCTGCATATTAGATTGTTCCGTGAATTTTGTTAACAGGGTGGTTGTGTCCGTCGGACGCTACGATCACAGAGCGCGGCGGCCGGCGCAAGCCGTTCGATGTGATCGCGAATCAAACTTTTACAGACATCGTCCACCGGCCCGCTTAAACTTTGCCTCAATTAAATCGATCGTTTGAAAGACGACCTAAAGCCCAGATTAATTTCTAAAATTTAACAAAGTAGGCAGTCTTCTATTTGACTTCTATTAAATAGAAGTTAGGTATGAAACTTCTATTATACATCTATTAACGAGTGAAACACTACCTTGTTCATTAAAAGATCGCCGATTCAAGCATGATTGCCGATTTTGCCGGACAAAGGGTTTTTTCGGTATTTCGAATATTTTTATTAATAGCCTAGAACTCGAGTTGTGCCTGTTGTGTAGCAATTGGCTCCAGGTTAATAGGTATATAGGAATCGTAACATAACTGCTGAAAAGTGGGAAGTGAGGTGTATTGTAGGTATATGTCCACCTTTGCGTGAATTAAGAAGCGTAATGTTATTTTTATGTTATAAAATTTTTAGAACCATTGATAGATTACCTCTTTGGCCTTTGCCTGCGCAATTTAATTTGAGCTAAAAATAATGGTTGTTGCTGTGGGTTATTATTCATATAATTTTAAAATAATTACTTTTTAGCCTAAACTTAAATATGTAAACCAAGAAGGAATTATAAAACGATAACATTTCCGAGTAATACTAAGTTTTATCACATTTCATCGACAATAGAGTGTTAAGACACTTGTGTTTATAATCGGCTTTCCTTCGGTCACCTTTAAATGCACCTGTTCACAGAGGCTCACAAATAAATATATCTTCGTCCTTACTTCATCCTTATCAGCTTATATTGCGTCTCTTAAACGTTTATTATATCAAAAGAAATATTGCGTTGCTTTTACGTTATTTACTTTAAATTAATTTAATAGATACAACAAGAACTATCGTAAATTGTTTGTAAAAGGAGTTTTTGTATCACAAATTAGTTTTTTTAGCTTTTAGGGCACATTAAAACGTCCTTTTTGTGTACCTTGACGACAGAGACAGTCGTGGGTAGCGATTAGTGAGTATTACATAAATTGTTTGAGCAGTTTTTAATCTAAAATTCATAGAAAAGTTGCTTTGAAGAGTGAAGAGTCGTTTACAGCGTTTACAGTGGTTGTAGCGAGTACTAGGCGAGCATGGGCGGGCGGGAGGCTCTGAGGGACGGGGCAACCCTGTCTTACACGCGCCGCCGGCATACATATCTGCACACAGTTGCATAGTTACATTGCACCGGTGAAGGTTGCGCTCGTTTACACCGCGTGTTGTATCCCCAGCGCGTGTTCGTAGCGGTTACGAGTCAGGTTTTTTAGGCTTTATGTAATTTGTGGATGGATTGGATTGAAGCTTCGGGCGCAGATTGAAGCGGTGCTACAGTTTGTGGCTCACACAATACGGTGAGATTTATACAGCTGCACGATTCACGGGGCATTTTTATTGATTTATTCTGACCTTGATCTTGTAATTGGTACACACCTGAAAGTCGTAGCGCGATACAAATATGGACTCGTATTATGTAAGCGTGCTCAAACAAATGAATGGAAGTTGATACAAAGCCTTTTCCAAGCCTTATGAAATTGACAAGTGAAAGAAATGTATAGATATCTACATATTTTCTTGCGGAGCGAGGGGGAATGGGACGCCGTTCCACTTTTTTTAAACAGTAACAAAATATTTACAAACGACGAGTAAGGGTAGCTCGCCGCCCGAACAGAACCAGACCCGTGTGTACGGCGCGTCGCGTTCCGCGCGCGCCTCAAAGAGCCAGACCACCACAGTTGGGGCCCAGTAGGGTTGATGCTCGATCCGGAGCTGCGGACAACGTAAAAGGTTACCGGGGCTCCGGCTCAAAGCAGGAGAAGGAACGGGGTGGTTTTTTTTTAAGAGTCTGACACTCCCTCCCGCCTCACCCAAGGCGGGAGAAGTCATTGGATGATTTTCCAACCTGTTATGAAATTGACATCTGAATGAAATGTATAGATATCTACATATTTTCTTGTTCCACTTTTTTTAAACAGTAACAAAATATTTACAAAACTCCTGAATTGGTAATTGTTATTTTCTTTGACCACTATAATGTCTAAATGTTTTTATGAACAGTTCTCCCAACGCAACAGTTTGTACTACTATTTCAAAACACAATAGTTTTTTATACATACACCACATACAGTGCGAGTTAGTTGCAAATCAATAAATCTTAAATATTCTCGAAGGCCAGTTGGTGCACGTGTAAATACGGAACGATGAACAGATTCAATTTATATCTTGGTATTGTAAGTTTAATGGAGCATTTATCCAATATTTCTGAAGCAAATTGATATAAACGTTTTATACAGCGAAGAGAGAGAACTTGGAAGTTTATCAAGTTACAGAGGAAACTTTGTTTTGTAGGCGCTAAGGGTAGATTGTAGGTAGGTGGCACTGTTTTCTAAAACTAGGTAACTGCAGTTGCCTGTTTTCTCAAAACCCACTGGATAATGAATTTGGAATTTGAAACATTTTAAACAGTTAGATATACCTATTAAATGTTTTTCTTTAAACCATTAATAAGTACTTACTACTGACCTTTCTTCAGTTTTTCGAAAATTTCTCAGTACCAATACGGAGTCTGGAGTTACGTACGCACCGTATATGACAATTAGCTTTTCCCCTATTACATGGGACTTATAATACAAATAGTGAAAAGTGTACATTGTACAGCGGCAATATGTGCACAGCGGCATAATATGCACCTCTGCCTACCACTTCGGGGATAAAAGGCGTGACGTTGCTACTATTAATCACAAATACAATACAACACCTAAAAATAATTGCAAAAAGCTGATAACTGATATGAGAACTGCACGGTATATCGCTAGCTTGCTCCAACATAAAGTGGTCATAAACAATTCACTTACGTCAAATTACCGTCGTAGCAGGAAAAAACTAATCGCTGTCACGTGTTAACTTCGAACGACAATATCGAGCTCGTTGACATCGAAACTATCGATAAATATGAGTGTGAGTACTAACAGAATCATTCACTATAAACTGCAATGGCTTGACACTTCAAAAATATTATGGTTTTTTTTATGGAATAGACGGCAAACGATCAGCCGGGTCGCCTAATAAGCGATCAGCGCTCCCTATGGACACCCGCAACACCTGAGGAGTCGTAGGTGCGTTGCCAGTTCAGTTTTTCCAATGTATCTACACATCTTGATACGAGTAAATCTGCATTATCGAGTCAATACAGCATGTTCGGCAGTTACTTTTTCTCGTCTTGCAGTTTACTTCATTAACCAAGTTCAAAAAAGGAGACTCAATTATATTATATTTATTTATATTCCCAAGAAAGAACAAAGGTATTTTTATTACACACCGAAATTGGTCTACTGGCGAACAAATATCTCTTTTACAGGGGTGATAACGTGTGGTGATTTAAATAACAAGCTACTGCTAACTGCTTAATTATTTATTGTCGAACGTAAATCAGACAGGTCAGCTTTCTACATTCAATTTAATTCGTTTATTTATGGTCTATTAGGTGTATTTATTTTAAGTTTTAAATTAACTTGATTTATTCCGTGTTACAATACGTCTCTTTTCGATACAGACACAATAATTCAAAAGAAATTAAAACACTTGTGTGTTGATGAAGGAGTTAATTATTTATTAATTGTTTTTTGATTAAATACAATCGAAAACTAACTTAAATTACTGTCCAAAAGAGTCTAATTTCCAATTACAAAAATACGATTCGAGCTTAAAATTATCTGTATTTTTGTCGCTACATAAATCCTTCGTGTGACATAAAGTGGAGCAGACTTAACGGCAACTAAAAATTTAGTGCATTTCTGTTTTCGGACGTAAAATGCTAGTTACATCACGCGAGCTGTCTATTATAGAAGATTTCAATATACGAATGTGTTTTATTACATTGAAATATTTGGATTCTTTTTAGCATGTTAGTTTATATCGTATTGGACGAAATAGCTCAACCGCCTAAGCCGTAACTTGCCAGACGTTCAGTTTTGGCAGAGAGCAAAAATACGTTTGATTTTATTTTAGGTTTTGTAAGTTTGTAAGTCCACAGAACCGAATGCCAAGACTCGTAACTGTCGAGTTCATATACTGTTACAAAAGAAACTTGCAAAATGTAATTGGAAGTTATGGATATTTAAGTCAAATGGAGACATTTGGAGATTTAACTGATGACTTACTTAGTTGGGGCAAAGGGCGTCCATAGAAGTCCCCCAATGCGACCGATAATTTTCGATGCCCACCATTTTTCCAACACTATGCGACGCCAGGTTTGACGGGGTCGGCCACGCTTCCTTTTCCCCTGAGGAATCCAATCCAAGGCTTGCTTGAGTGTGTGATAGGGACCCCTTCGTAGTGTGTGGCCAATCCATCCACACTTTCGGCGTTTGATTTTGCGGTCGATCGGGTATTCGTGGCACTTCTCCAGTAGGTCTACGTTGGAGATGGTCTCGGGTCAGTAAACTTTGAGAATGCGAGAGATTAAACCAATAGAAATGAGAAAATTCAAGGCATATACATTATTATTATCCTTTCGTTTAAACAGAAGGGAAGTTAATCCAATTGCAATGTTCAGATTAAGATAAACGACAAGAAAATTCATGAAATACGGAAACAGTTTCTAAAACGAATGTAAATAATATGTCACGTCCCGATGCAAATATTCATCTTATCTAATACAAATAAATTTTATTGTAACAGGGACATTACTTACATTTCCTTATTTATAGTTCAGACTACAAGGACAATTTGAAACCGACCGAATAATAGCTTTCCTACCAACTGCATTTAAATTGACTAGAATACTTAAGCATGATATTATTTGTGGATACTTTCTATCTTTCTCCTGGCCTTTTCCCAAGTAGATTAGAGGCGATTATTTAAATGGACAGGCTAACATCTGCCCTGAAAAACCTATTAATGACGTAACTACTCTATTGGTTTTACGAAGTAGAAATATTTTTGCCACACATTTTGTATAGAAGCCAAATTTCGAATATCGTTTAGATAAATTGATAGAGATTTTAACTATCATGAATTAGTTTTATATGGAGTTAATTAAAAATCGAATAAATTATTAATTGACAGTAGCCACAATAGATCAATCTATCTATCTCGTAACGACTTTTACTTTCATAGTTATTTGTAGGAAAACGGGTATCTGCTTTATGTAAGTATCAGCGAGACACCGAGTCTCAATGTGTTAAAAATGGTCATCTATTACGAAACCGACCTCGATAAACGTAACTTTATGTCATATAGTCTTCTTCCTCAGATAGTTCCAAAGACTATTCGGTACTTCGAGTTTTGGGTGTCATAACAATATCCAGAATAAAAAACCATTCAATTGAATACTTTTTCTTTTACTTTTAGACAACAATAATAACTTGAAAAGGATTTTAAAAGAGACAAGGAATTAAAGACTGAATACTTTTTACAAGTTGTAAAATGATGGAACGGAACCACCAACTTACATTTCCAATGAAACGATTGATATTCTAAATATATCTTCAATCGATAGTGTAGGTAGGAATGTAAGTGTTGTGCTGTTTCGCAGCCTGTGGTTCACTGAACACCATATATTTGAGTTCCTATACTAGTTATATACCTTATCCTTAGACTTATAGAAATGTTCTAGTGCGCAACTATTACTGATCATCGTCACAGTGTACATTGCTGACGTGAACTTGTCTTCTTTATAAGTAATTAAAAAATGGAAGGAGATTCTCAATTCTTCTAATTGTATTTAGTTCAGAATATTTTAACAAGACTGCTGCGCTTATGTCCGCGATAAGATAACCTGTAATTAATTAATTATATCAATACGAATCTTATATAAATCAGTGTGACGAAGAAGAAAGATGTAATAAAGCAGGATGCTTGATGAACTGCAATCATACTTACTTTATTATGTTCTATAATCCTGTAAAGCAATATTAAAACGGAATACAGCAACATTCCTTGCTAGGTGTAAGAAATTCAATCTATACTAAAGTTGCAAGCGCAAGTATCGGCCGGTAAACCGCGCGCGACCGTCGATTGTTTCAATTTTCCCGCCGCGCCGCATACTTCGCGCCAAGTAAGCGAACTTTCACAAACATCCCTCGGTAAAGACCACGATATTTGACATTATCAACCACGCATTGTTGGTAACAAGAGTATTGGAGACAATGTAGTCAACAACTAACAAGCAGGGCTAACTTATACTTAAGTAAGTAAGTACCTGGCCAAAACTGATAGACAGGAATGGAATAAGCCGGTAAAAGAGCAGTCGGGTCACTTGATGGTAAGCAATCGCCGCCACCCATGAACACTTGAAACACCAGAGGCGTTACAAGTGCGTTGCTGGCCTTTTGAGGAATCGGGGATTGAGAAGAGGGGTAATTGGGCCTCCGCTAACCTCACTCACACAATGAAAGCGTTGTTTCACGGCGGTTTTCCGTGAGGCACACGGCCTCATCCCTATCGCTCCGGTCGAGTCGGCCCATTCGTGGCGAAGCATAGCTCTCCCACACTTGGTAATTTATTTTCTATGTTCCTAGGTGATATGATGTGTATTCATCAGAAACTGCAACAAAGCCACTGCTAATATTTTTGGACCAGATTCAAACAGTTATTTCTTGCTGGTCTAGAACTTGACTAGGTTTTGTAAATGTAGGTAATAAGCGTAAGAGTTTATAGTGAAATTCTATTTAGGTACCGTATTAAAGTAAAAAGTTCTAATAACATTCAGTATCTTTGCTTACATTATCAAAAAACAAATTGAATTTGAAAATATTTCTATATCTTCTGGAAGCGGGATCTATACAAACCGGGACTCGGTAATTCCATTAATGTAAATCCAGATGAGCATTTTCTTACATACTTCGACCTAGTAACCTGAGATCTGGTTGACATTGCGTAAACATTGAAAAATAAACTCAACAATATACAAAACAAAGTCGAAAATCTAATTTCGGCATTTAAATTCTGTGTAACATTAAAAAGAATAATAAAAAAAATCTCGAACGAATTCAATGATGCACCCTCGATATCAAAACGTGAGCTAATAAATGTTAATGGAGGACATTCAAACAAATGAATAGTGATTTAACCTCAGACTTTTAGGAAATGCCTAGGTCTGGCCTAGTTAGGAATGCAGACCGGTAATTAAAATAAATATTTATATAATGAACACCGTTTTGGCCTCATTTAGTAAGCCATCTAGCGGTATCGGTTGCATAACGGCAAAATCAAAGATTTGCTCGAACTTTAAAAATACATATTACCTGTAGAGATCTTGTAGAACGGTACCCTTGGAACAGAATCAGAATCAAACAATTATTTTTTGTTACTGGTCTTTGAAAATTTTTTTTTTCAAAATTATGCTAGCCAGACGTTTCTACCACTCATCTAAACAGTGACTTCTCCCACCTTGGGCGATCTGGTCTTTGGCTAGTAGGTACCTATTGTAAATGAAGGTAATAAGCGTAAGAGTTTATAGTGAAATTCTATTTACGTACCTATTAAAGTAAAAAGTCCTAATAACATTCAGTAGATATCTTTGCTTACATTATCAAAAAACAAATTGAATTTGAAAATATTTCTATATCTACTAGAAGCGGGATCGATGCAAAACGGGACTCGGTAATTCCATTAATGTAAATCCAGATGAGTATTTTCTTACATACTCCGACCTAGTAACCTGAGATCTGGTTGACATTGCGGAAACATTGAAAAATAAACTCAACAATATACAAAACAAAGTTGAAAATCTAATTTCGGCATTCAAATTCTGTGTTACATTAAAAAGAATAATAAAAAAATAAACTCGAACGAATTCAACGATACACCCTCCATATCAAAACGTGAGCTAATAAATGTTAATGGAGGACATTCAAACAAATGAATAGTGATTTAGCCTCAGACTTTTAGGAAATGCCTAGGTCTGGCCTAGTTAGGAATGCAGACCGGTAATTAAAATAAATATTTATATAATGAACACCGTTTTGGCCTCATTTAGTAAGCCATCTAGCGGTATCGGTTGCATAACGGCAAAATCAAAGATTTGCTCGAAATTTAAAAATATATTACCTGTAGAGATCTTGTAGAACGGTACCCTTGGAACAGGATATAATTAGGCATCCGATATACTAAAATATGTTTCTGAATATGTTATGGGAATGGACAGGCACTAGAGAACAGTTAATAGTCGAAACTGTAAATTAGATTAATTATTATGTTATCGGTATATACGACGCGTCGTGTGTCGCGAAATGCTGTTGCATGCTTGCTGTGTTGCATGAACGTGAGCCTCTAGCATGGCTTGAAACTAGTCGAGTTTTCGTCAAACTGTATAAAATTGTAGACCACACTGTACACTATGAATGCATTAAAGTGATTTGATTTGAACAGTTATGTGAGTAAGCAGATAACATAATCATTAATTTAGTATGTCTCACAAAAGTTGTAATAAAATTACTGTAAATTCGATTCGATATTTACATTCACCAATTTAAAAAAATAGATTTATAAGCATAAGTAGTATGTAAGGTATGTGTCGTGAAATAGACTCCATATTTTTTATTGTCAGTGTACGATGCATGTGGACTTCAGACGTCAATGGGGAAATTACAGTTAATAGAGTCTGGGATGTGAAACAAATGACAGGCAATGAATCCACGTGTCGTCGCCAACAGCCCATGGTCAGTGCAGCGAATTATTAATGTACTTGACATAATTACTGGAAGATTTGAAAAAAGTATAAAAAATATGTTATAATACTTCATATTTCTGTTGCTATTTGACTGTTTATGGTATATGGAACTTACAATATGGGTCATTGCTAAAAAATAAATATAAAGTTACATACTTGTTACACATGCTCTTAAATATTCTCCATGCGAGCATGCTTATGAGCGGTATATATTTGCTAATAGTAGGTACCTATGCTAGAATAGTTCTAAGAATGTTATCTGGTAGGTTTAAGTATAACCTCTTTAGACGCGCCTTAAACAAACGCCTTCCACGCGCATCGCAGCATGCTCAAAAATCGAACGCTTATCGATTCGCAAGCATGTAAGAAAGCGCTATTAAGTGACAAGTGCTCAATTGAGGCATGCTTTTATGCTTGAATCTAGCATGTGTAAGAGTAACTTGACATTGGATGTGCGCACCTGTGTTTGCCTGTCTTTTCGGCAACATTTCCATTACTTAAATTCGATGGTAAACTTTGATCATGCATAAATATCATGGAATAAGACCCTCAAATAGCACCATAGAAAAAACGGTTGTCTCGCTACACGTAACACAGGAAATAAGATATCGTCCCACTCGCTTGTAGACTCCCTTTTAGCATGGATCCAATCCTTTCAACATCGACCTAGTACCTACTGAATAAACTGGAACAGAATTTGCGTACTATTTTAAAAGCTAATTATTATTTAGAAATAAAAATACGTTATGTATATGAATAATCATTTCAAACAATCATAATAGCCGAAAGCGAACCCTCAACTTCACCGGCGCAAGAAAAATAATCATGTCGTACGTAACTAGTATCTAATATTCAAGCTATGAAAACCAAAACGCTTAGATTTTTAATCATAATTATATTTATTTAAATCCTCTGAAATTATATTTTTAATACTACCTACTTATAAAATACAACATAAAATTATATTTAAAAATAGGCGCCGACCGACAGTAGCATGGTCGACGCTGCCAGTGGTTAGGGCTCCAGAGACAGAGACCTCCTCAAAATACGTGCCGTTTCAAGGAGCACTACCTTCTGTATTAGGCCCTTGAAGCATCACCCCAGTATACCAGCCTCCTAAAGTGGTTGTCAAGGCTGTGGGGTATTAAACCATTAGCCGACACGACTATCGGCACAATAATAACCGAATCCACATTCCACATGTTGTCAACCTCGTGGCCGAAATAAAATTATTCATAATTATTTAATACTATACATATTTCCATTCTGATGTTGTTGCACACATTTAATCAACAAGTACAACATTAGGCAACTTCTCGGTGACCGTATAACAGCCTCCTATTACATTTATTACGAAGTTTGAAGTAACCCACTCCAGAGTTCTCATACGCTGCGAGTATGTAATGAAATGACAGTAAATATATCTATTAAAAGCATTTCATTCTCTGATTAATTGCAACAGTGATAATTACACGAGTTAATTGGAATATTATTCGTCCAACACTTTAAAAAGTTACTTTATTAATTAATTAAGTAAATGATATTGCGGTAGCTTACACCACAGAGTAACAACAAAATTGAGGATAATAATAATTTATAATTTATTTATCTATTTATGGTTAATTGTCGCATAAAGTATTTTTTGTTAGTGTTTTTGACAGATTTTATAGCTTAGAGTGTCTTTAAATTACTTATTATCGTATAAATTATTTATATAGACGTTAAAATCGTATCGTATCGTCACGCCATTCAATTTCGAAGAGGTAAACAGAGGTTCACATTATGGCACATAATACCATTATACAATGTACACCTACTTTTCACCATTTATGTTTAAATCCTATGTAATAGAAATATACGGAGAAATTTTCGATAAGAATAAAAAAGCCCAGTAATGCTTTGCCCGACTTAGGAATATAATAAACCTTGCCCGACTCAACCAACGAAGCAATCATGTTATAATCTTTCTACATACATATTTATTATCCTGAAATCAATATAATAAACTGTTTTATATTATCTTTTTTACCCATGTTTACACAAGCGTCCATTGCGATCACGATTCATTTGATTCCCGAGTCTGAGGAAGCGTCATTGAGTTTATTGATTTGGGAATTTTCAGAAGCCGCGTGCAGCCTAGATTTGTGAATATTTGATGACATGATAGGGCCGGCTATTACACATACTTACAACACGCCACTTTAAAAGAAATGTTGTTTGCCCTTCGATTCTTTTAGGAAATTTTATTAAGTTCCTTGATAAGCAAAGGTTTGTGATTGCGTTATTTATAATATTAGTAGGTATTGAAATGTATTAACTAATTAAATGTGTACGGAAACAAAATAACTATTGTGAATTATGTTACAATATTTACAACCTAATTTATGTACAACAGAATGAAAAATATCAAAAAGGAATACCTAACCTTATGGTGTGAATATATTACCACTCTACACACTAATTTATACACATCTATCTTCAAAGGCAATGTAAATGTTATTTAAGACAAATATAAACTGCCTCAGAATTATTAAATGGTTACTTAGCCCAGTCCTTACTTCCTTAGCAAATGTTTTCGGTACAAAATCGTTACTAGGGAATAGTATAAGTAACCATTAAATGTCTCGGAGTACGGCAGTTAGTCTAATTAGCAACCGAACATGTAACATATACTGAAACGACAATATACATATATCGGTACCACACAGTGACAAGCTGTGATTGAATAGCTTTATTCTGCTCTCTGGCTTTACAACTTAGTTTACAACTGCACTCAAACCTTCCGAACTGCAACACTTGAGAGGAATCCCGTTTATTTCCCTAGATTTCGTTTGCCGCCAAACTAAATTCACTAAAGTATCTTTAAACGTTGGAAAACATGAAAGTTCTGACATTTTGTACTAGCCGAGGTAAATCGTTGGTTCGTGGTTGCATTTTGCTTCTATCTCTTGTTACAATGTTCAGATAAGCAGTATGCGTACCCACTAGCTACTTGCTTAGATTACATTGCCTTGCATTTTATGACATTGTTTCCGTACGATGTGTATTTCCTTATTTAGATTTTTATTTTAACTCATGTTTATTTGAGTAGTATTGACATCTTCGAATTTAATTAAATGTGAGACAAGGACGTTAGTTTAGTTATCATGTCATTAATCTTGTTTTAGTTTTTGTGGTTTGTGTTGTTGTTTTGGCGTCGTGACATTTTTGACATAATAAATTAGGATGTTTGGACACAATAAAGTAAATGTAACTTTTACTTTGTTTTTAATTCTGCAATAAGGTATTGTTAAAACCATTCGATTTCACTTTAATAGCTAGACTAGTATATTTTATCAAAAAGACTGTGTCAATTAACTCATTCTGTAAATTATAGTAATAGTTTTGTTATGATCTTTAACAATTTGCCCTATTTTCATTATTGCTTTACACGTTGTGTGTCACCGAAAAGAGATTAAGGGTGCTTTTCCACCAGGGATGTGCTATGCAACGTTGTTGTGGATGCGTTTGGCTTCAACCAATTATATTCATTTATACACGTAGCATAGCACTGGTGAAAACGGGTTCAACCACGATATGTTTTTATGCAGAAATATGCGTGCTATAGATGGTCGTGGGTGGTGTAGCTATGTGCAGAGCAGAGTACCTATAGCAGCTACTTTGCGGCGGCGCATCTTCATAGTACATCTTACTCGCACAGCTACATAGCATAGTATCAGTGAAAACGGTCACATAGTTTTACAGCTTAGCTATTACATTCTCGCAGCATAGCTACATAGCACATCTCTGGTAGCAACAACAAAAGCACCTTAAAAGAGGAAAAATAACTTTACTTTTGAGTTAAAAGATGAGCAATAAAAGCAACTGGCATTTAACATGTGAAAGACTACACAAAGAAACTTTGTTCTAAAAATAAACTCAAACAACAGCTACCCATCGATAGAAAGCACGTATGCCTCAGACGTAGCCATCTCGGAAATATTATATTCATTTTCAATAATACTTAGAATATGGGAAACCACTTAACACGGGTAAGGGATTAATAAAATCCTCTTTGTATCTAAAACACGAGTGCCTACTTAGAATATTACTAATAGACATACATATGTATAGTAAAGGAACACATTTACTTAAATTCATCTAAAGAAAATAATGTAACGTTTAGCCTATAGTGCGTAATACGCATTTACAAGGGTAAATAAACTCTTTATATTTTTATGATGTAAGATTGTTTGAACTTACAAAAGATCAATATGATAAAAAATGATTCACCAATTCATGAGGAGTTAAAAGGCTTTTTTAAAGATGGAAAATCATCCAATAGCTTCTCCCACGTTGAGCGAGACGAGATGGGTGTCAGACTCTTAATGACTAAAAACCACACCGTACCTACTCAGCTTACCGTCACCGTACCTACTTTTCGAGCCGGAGCCCCGGTAACCCGCTGGGCAGTTCGCAGCTCCAGGGCCCTAAAAGGCTACCCTAGAATTACCTCTGATCAAAAAATAAATTCCTAAAAACCAAAAAGTGCACATGACATCCTAAAAATGTTCAAGTGTTTCTATTTAGATTTTTTAAGTAATACGATTGTTTGTTGAGGTGTGGCAGACGAATAAACAGTTGTAGGTGCACGCGCGCACGTTCCTGTTAGCTTGGCACCTACCTAATTGTCGAGGTGCCGGCGCTTGCGCTCACAATGGCACGTCCCCACAATCCGGACTGCCCATTGTCAACATGTTCCTCTTTATATTAAACATGTCTATTACCTTTTTAAACATTCTCAACACTGTATAGTTCATAAAGACATGGAAACATTTATAATTATAATTATTAAAAAATAATTTAGAAATTTCGCCTGAGATTCTTAGGAAGCCTTCGGGTCTATTGGTGTCGCTCTGTCACTAGTATCAGCAAAAAGCATGGTACATTTTGATGTAATATGGATTAGAATTATTTATGTAATATACAACTTGTTAACTCTTAACTTGTTCGTCTGAGTAGACTCTGAGATAAAGGCCAAGTAACTTCAATAGGTCTCTTTAAAACTTTTGGTTACATAGTTTCCAATAATCCCTAGAAACGAAAAGTTTACGACACTGTTTTCGTCAGAGCAAAGATTTCAAATGAAACCTCAACTAAAGAAATTATCGGTAACTGGGTAAACAAAAGTTGGAGCCAAGTCAAACCAAGGCGACGTAGCTAATACTTCAAGGGAGCTATCGGCAAATAAGTTAAGCCAGTCCTTAATCGGGGATCTCGTGGAGACTAGGTCGTCTTCAATTGTTCTTACTAAACTTATTTTTGTATTAAGTTACGATTAATTATATTTTTTTTCGTTTACAAGCATAGTTTGAAAGGAGTTTAGGTCAGGTTAGTGGTCGCAATTGTTATCAATGAGGCCTCGAGTAGAACCTCCAGAGTTCTTAAAATGCAAAAACAAACAAATAACCAAAAATAAATCTAGGAAATAGAGACAAATACTTCCATGAATTAATAATACGAGTCCAACCTAGGAACATAACGCAGTTGTTACAGTTTTCCGTTGGGCAACAAAAACTTTCGTCCCAGTACGGGAAACAAAAATGTCTAAAGTTTTGATCGAATTATTACGGAACGGTGTAAAAGGTGAACTAAGCGTAAAAACTAGATAGTTAGCGCAGTTTACACAAACAGGCGGGCTTGTTAACTGTAACTTAACTAGTTAATTTTGTTGTGCGCTGTTAACGTTTGTCACAATCACTACTTCTACCTACGTGGACAACAAATGACAATTCAGCGGCAAACCCCTACGTAAAGGATACCACGAAACAAACTAAATTGCCATCGGTACATACGAATGAAGCTTCGTTAGTAAATTTATTATTTGAAACGAAGTCCAAACTAGCTACAGGAAACAATTTCAGCTTTTACAGTTAGTCACTTTGTAACCGTGCACTAGTTCTTCGTAAATTATATTCTAGTTTTCAGTTTCTGTTGCATCTCAAGTGATAGAGAAGTTTTGTTTGAATCAAACTATAAACAATGATTATTACGTAATAAAGATTTAAATGTGCTAACGTCCTCCTACACCCTCTATTACATGGGACTTATAACACAAATGATGAAAAGTGGGTGTACATTGTACAGTGGCATTACGTGCCGTAATGTGCACCTCTGCCTACCACTTCGGGATGGGTACACTTGGGATAAAAAGCGTGACGATATGACGATGTTCTAACATTGCACTTGTACTGTGAGCAGAATCTTCGAGAACACAGTAGTGGAACAATTCCTTGCATTACAGATATGGAGCATCAGTTAGCAAACATCTATAACCGTCAGTCCGTCACTGATATCTAGAGAGCAACCCGAGACATTTGACAAGCCATTACTTTAGGGCAAATCTCACGTATATACCTATAATAAATAAATGATAAATGATATTTATTTTGCAAATAGGTTACAATGTAACTCTTTTACACGTCAATCTCTTAAATAACTAGATAAGACCGGCATTTCCTATCGGACTACTCTGAGAAAAAATGCCGAAACAAACTCAGAGGTCATAGTCTCTTTTAAAGTCCATACAAAATCAATTAAAGATCTATGTGCCTAATGTAAATAAAACAAAAATTATTAGTACTAATAAAAAGTATTTCCATCGTTTTATTAAGATTGAAATATAGGAGTCAAGGATGCTATTATGTTGGAATTTTACCAAAAGTAAATTTCGAATTCTTTTTAGGATAGGACTCTTCTTAGGAAAGCTACACACTATGAACTTGGCTGCTTCCCAGTTACATACTTATGTATTTCGTACCTAAGTAGTTTATTTACGCATTGCTTGAAACTTGAGCATAAAAAGAATGTAAAGAAATTGTGATAAATGAATGTATTCAACATTTTGGTTATTTTAAAGTAGAGATCCGCCTCGCTTTACTAAGTATGAATGTTTTATTGCCGGACAATGCCGTCTGTTCTCCGTAAAAATATAACTACCTAAATCTGATTGTTTTAAGTGACGACTATTTATTTTTAGTCAGAATTTTATACTACAGTTTCTGCTTAGCTTAGACAAATAGATTATTATGATTAAAATATCTATGACTAAAATACTTAAAACTTAAAAATACCTTAAATAAAAATAAAAGACGCGTCGAAGCGTTTAGTTGGTTTCCATTTATTTTTAAATTCGTATAAGGTATTTTTAAGTTTTAAATATTTAAGTCATAGTTATTATTTAGTATGGTTTAATATAATATTTAGATGAGTAATTGTAATAAATATAGTTCCAGACTTCTTATAAGTAATGGAAATTAAAATATTGCCACTTTCTGGTAAAAAATATGATAAGATTCACTCAAATTTAAACTTATTACAAGTACATTCAGATTATGTTTTACCACACTCGGGGATCATATCCAGCACCTAGTTACTAGTTGAGCTGTCGATCAGTAAACCAATGAGGCAGTCACTAAACACATACATTTGACTAAGCAGATAATATTCTATTTATAATAGTTTTTTTTCTTTATTGTAATACCGTTCTATTTATTATAAACGCATGACCTATTTGCGTATGAATATTGTTTATAGGCAATATGTCATTCCTGAAAGGCTGGGAGTAGAGCCTGCCCTTGACCTAGGGTCGTGCTTCCGCGGCCATAGGATTGAAAAATCAGGTCACCGTCAGCTATTCCTGCCACGCCATATTTTGTGTTCCAATCTAGGCATCCTATTCGAGTTGGTAACCTATTTTAGTGCTCGCGGTGTCGCGGTTACATCAGTGGAACAGTGAAATATTACTCATAGAAGATATTTTTAAATGTACTATTTTGGTTATACGATAGATCGATAAATATCTAAATTAAAACACTTAGTGAAGTGTGTTAATTTAGACATTTGTAGTCAGTTTATATCTACTTAATGCGACGTTTCCTTAATTTATTTGTAACGAAATTCAAATACAAAACAAAATATCCCAATGATAACAATAAAATGGTTTATCGATTTCTTATACTCGTTGTCATCAAAACAAAATAAACTTTATTTTGAAGTGGATATAATTTAAAATAAAAAATCAAACGCAGAGATACGCGGTGACTAGTAACAAGGGGAGAGAAATACAGAGGGGTGGTTTGAAAATTGAAAGTTGTAGGGCAGGGCTGGGGCAATTAGACAGATTACGCCACGGGCCACGAAGGCTCGCGTCCGGCTGGTAATTACACAAATCTAGGTAAATCAACACCAGCTCAATTAAGTACCTGGTTCACTGATAAATGAAAATTTTACTACAATTTTAATTGTTAGGAATAATATATCAATGAAAAACAAGACACTCCCGTTTCTGAGACACAAGGTACACTTAGGATGCGCCCGATAATAATACAAGTAAATTGTATCATATTATTTTTCTAAATTAAATACAAATACTAAAAAGCTACAACTAATTTTACAACAGAAATTGAAATAAATTATAGGTGATTGGTACTATAATATAAACCACTTTAGTATTTCTCAATCTATTAAAATGTGTTAAAATTGCTCAGCAAATAAGTTCCAAGAAATCCTCAATTGAGAGTTGTAGCGTAAGTTAGAAAATTAGGTGAGTCAAACGAAATAGAAAACTGTATAGAAAAGTTCAAATCAAATATTAATTGAGTGTCACGGCCCACTCCTTCGACTTACCTACATTACTTAATAAATCAAGTAATGCAGCTAGAAAGTCTTTAGCTGCGCTTTACCTTTAGAAAGAAAGTCGAGACCTCCACTCACAGGTTTTCATTTCAGTTCAAGTCTGGGGCTGCTTTTGTGACTGCGTTCGCGTTCTCGTGTGTTGTAAAGGTTGCCCTCATGCCACAAGAAAAACATTTCTTTATCTCCGTAATAAGCTTTTATTTCTTTGACGTAACATTTGAGCTTGTTTACGACTTGGTCAAATATAAAATTAAAAGTTATTATCG